>NW_026283045.1:0-69864 GCF_023373465.1 Oncorhynchus keta | reverse complement strand
CATGTTCTTGGGACACCTAGGACCAGTCTCAATCCTAGTCTGATGCTGTAGAGTTTGATCGATCTCCGTGGTAAGGCAAACGTCAAAGTCGTCCTGGGTTGGCTGTTTGACGTCGCCAGAGCAGTTTGACACCCGAGAAGAAGTTCCCGGAGCTTTGTCAGCAGCAGCAGCAGCAGCAGCAGCAGCACCTACAGCGCTTATAAATGACTTACATACCATGTGAGCCCTATACATATAGGTGTGATAGATGCTGTGCCTATACGGGCACTCGTGTATATCCTGCAAAATGGCCATCATTCTTCTGTTGCCCTCCACAGAGACAGACGTATTGACTCTGCCGTAGCTTGACATCATCACTTTGAAAGTTAATGTGAAAGGAGGGCCCGATGTAGCAAATGCGACCATACGGTTGAACATATCATCAGCTGCATCGGCATCGGTCACATCGGCCGTATCCCTCGTCTCAGCCCGAAGCCAGGGGCTGCTTTCGTCAGTTGACATCAGGAAGCGATTGCTACCTTGGCATACCAGTGAAGGCTCCTGTGTGGGTTTGCCATTGAAGCCTGAGTTCGATGCCATTGCAGAAGCTACCGTTGAAAGAGTGTCTACACCACCACTAGCTTATATAGGAAACATGATAGCCTAGAAGATGTGAGACACAACTATGATGTGAGGTTGGATTACCTGGCCAACCGATGGATGTTTCAGTACTAAGCCGAAGGGTGTTGTTGCTAGGTCTTCCCAGTCCGGGCCGGCCAGCCCTACGTAGAGAGGATACTAAATATTGTCAGCTGCAACACCCTCACACACACACACACACACACACACACACACACACACACAAAGTGACCGGCTCCCCACCCGTGCCAAGTGCGCTCTTGCCCGCAGCTCAGCGGACCCGCTCGGCTCCACCGATCGGCCATGGCCGCGCGTTTACGGCCGCGCAGGTTCTACAACAGATCTTGTCCAGCGTGGACCAAGAAGACTACTCGGATTGCCAGCAGGAGGAGGACGAAGAGGTTTCGGAAGAGGAAGACGGCGAGGAATACAACCCCGAGAGCCGCGAGGTCGACGATGCCTCTTCTGCCTCTTCTGGGGAAGAGCAGCCCGAGGAAGAGGCGCCCGAGGACGAGCCCGAGGACGAGCACGAGGACCGCGGCGAGCAAGAGATCTCCTCGGCCCCGGACCGACGGGAGCCTCCGTTGCTGTCGAAAAACGGCAAAATCGAGTGGTCCCCCGTGGCCTACGGCCGCCACCGCGGGTCCCTGGCGATCTGCCACGCCGGGCCGGACCAGACTCCGGGCCCCACGGCCTATGCCGCGACACAGGCCCGCGACATCGCGTCCGCCTTCCACCTGTTTGTCACACCGGCGATAGAAAGGATAATTGTGGAAATGACGAACCTGCACGGGGCCAGAAAATACGGCGACGGCTGGCGACCCATGGACGCCACGGACCTGCGCGCCTACCTAGGGCTGCTGATCCTAGCGGGCGTCTACAGGTCCCGGGGCGAGGCCGCGGCAAGCCTGTGGGACGCCGAGAGCGGCAGGACCGTGTTCCGAGCCACCATGTCGCTCAAGGTCTTTCACAGGTACTCGAGGCTGCTGCGATTCGACGACCGCCAGTCGAGAGCCGCCAGACTCGCCACGGACAAACTGGCAGCCATACGGGAGGTCTGGGACCTGTGGGAGGCGCGGCTGCCGGCCCTCTACAACCCGGGGCCCGACGTGACGGTGGACGAGCAACTGGTCCCGTTCAGAGGTACTGTGCTTGCGCTTGTGCCCGCGCGTGCGTGCGTGCGTGCGCGTGTGCTTACATGACTACACAGAGCGTGTGTAGCACAAAAGTTGGCCCTTGTCTACCCCGGTTGCACACAGTAACCACACAAATGTCTTGTCCCCTTTCCAAAAGGCCGCTGTCCCTTCCGTCAGTACATCCCCAGCAAGCCGGCCAAATACGGCATCAAGTCGTGGGTGGCCTGCGACGCTAAGTCCAGCTACGCTTGGAAGATGCAAGTGTACACCGGCAAGGCGGCCGGCGGAGGCCCCGAGAAGAACCAGGGGATGCGCGTCGTCCTCGATCTGACAACGGGCCTGAGCGGTCGCAACGTCACCTGCGACAACTTCTTCACCTCCTACGACCTGGGCCAGCGGCTCCTCGAGAGGAACCTCACCATGGTGGGCACGGTGAGAAAGAACAAGGCCGAGCTCCCGCCCGCGCTGCTCGAGTCCAGGGGCAGACAGGTCCTGTCCAACAGGTTCGCCTTCACGCCCACCGCCACTCTGGTGTCCTACCTGGCAAAGAGAAACAAGAACGTGCTACTCTTGAGCACGCTGCACACAGAGGGCCACATCAGCGATCGCCGCGACAAGAAGCCGGCCCTCATCCTCGACTACAACTGCAACAAGGGCGGCGTGGACAACCTAGACAAGGTGGTGGGCACCTACAGCTGCAGACGGATGACTGCCCGCTGGCCCCTGGTCGTCTTCCACAACATCCTCGACGTGTCCTCCTACAACGCCTTTGTCATATGGCGAGAGGTCAAGCCTGACTGGATGCCTGGCAAGCGGAACAAGCGCAGGGTGTTCCTCGAGCAGCTGGGAAAGGCACTCGTGAAGCCGCTGATCCAAAGAAGGCAGCATCTGCCCCGCACCGAGCGGCCTCGGCGCTTGTCAAAGTCCTACAGAGTGCTACGGCGGCGCCTCCTGAGCAACAGCGCCAGGGCACGGCCGCTGCCCGCTCGTTGCCCCGGCCACCGGGGCAAGTAAGAGGAAGAGGTGTCAGCTCTGCCCACCCAAGAAGGACTCCAAGACACACACGGTGTGCTGCAGGTGTAAGAAATACATCTGCAAAGGCTGTTCACACGCCTACTGTCACACTTGCGCACATTGGGCCTTTAGCCAGGACGGGACAGGGTGACCCGGAGGACACGGGGACTAGACACTTATTTTCGGGTCCTTTCCAGAATGGCGCAAATTGGCATGTCCGGGGTCACAGTTTTTAAGTCCCGAAAAAAAAAAAAAAACTTTTTTGTGAAAATGGTTAAAAATTATTTTCGGGGTCCTTTCCAGAATGGCGCAAATTCGCATGTCCGGGTCACAGTTTTTAAGTCCCGAAAAAAAAAAAAAAAAACACTTTTTTGAAAATGGTTAAAAATTATTTTCGGGGTCCTTTCCAGAATGGCGCAAATTCGGCATGTCCGGGGTCACAGTTTTTAAGTCCCGAAAAAAAAAAAAAAAAAAAAATTTTTTGAAAATGGTTAAAAATTATTTTCGGGGTCCTTTCCAGAATGGCGCAAATTCGGCATGTCCGGGTCACAGTTTTTAAGTCCCGAAAAAAAAAAAAAAAAAAACTTTTTTGAAAATGGTTAAAAATTATTTTCGGGGTCCTTTCCAGAATGGCGCAAATTCGGCATGTCCGGGGTCACAGTTTTTAAGTCCCGAAAAAAAAAAAAAAAAATCACTTTTTTGTGAAAATGGTTAAAAATTATTTTCGGGGTCCTTTCCAGAATGGCGCAAATTCGGCATGTCCGGGGTCACAGTTTTTAAGTCCCGAAAAAAAAAAAAAAAAAAAAACTTTTGAAAATGGTTAAAAATTATTTTCGGGGTCCTTTCCAGAATGGCGCAAATTCGGCATGTCCGGGGTCACAGTTTTTAAGTCCCGAAAAAAAAAAAAAAAAAAAAACTTTTTTGAAAATGGTTAAAAATTATTTTCGGGGTCCTTTCCAGAATGGCGCAAATTCGGCATGTCCGGGGTCACAGTTTTTAAGTCCCGAAAAAAAAAAAAAAAAAAAAAAAAAAAAAAAAAATGGTTAAAAATTATTTTCGGGGTCCTTTCCAGAATGGCGCAAATTCGGCATGTCCGGGGTCACAGTTTTTAAGTCCCGAAAAAAAAAAAAAAAAAAAAAACTTTTTTGAAAATGGTTAAAAATTATTTTCGGGGTCCTTTCCAGAATGGCGCAAATTCGGCATGTCCGGGTCACAGTTTTTAAGTCCCGAAAAAAAAAAAAAAATCAAAAAAACTTTTTTTGAAAATGGTTAAAAATTATTTTCGGGGTCCTTTCCAGAATGGCGCAAATTCGGCATGTCCGGGGTCACAGTTTTTAAGTCCCGAAAAAAAAAAAAAAAAAAACTTTTTTGAAAATGGTTAAAAATTATTTTCGGGGTCCTTTCCAGAATGGCGCAAATTCGGCATGTCCGGGGTCACAGTTTTTAAGTCCCGAAAAAAAAAAAAAAAAAAAAACTTTTTTTGAAAATGGTTAAAAATTATTTTCGGGGTCCTTTCCAGAATGGCGCAAATTCGGCATGTCCGGGGTCACAGTTTTTAAGTCCCGAAAAAAAAAAAAAAAAAAACTTTTTTTTGAAAATGGTTAAAAATTATTTTCGGGGTCCTTTCCAGAATGGCGCAAATTGGCATGTCCGGGGTCACAGTTTTTAAGTCCCGAAAAAAAAAAAAAAAAAAAAAAAAAACTTTTTTGAAAATGGTTAAAAATTATTTTCGGGGTCCTTTCCAGAATGGCGCAAATTCGGCATGTCCGGGGTCACAGTTTTTAAGTCCCGAAAAAAAAAAAAAAAAAAACTTTTTTGAAAATGGTTAAAAATTATTTTCGGGGTCCTTTCCAGAATGGCGCAAATTGGCATGTCCGGGGTCACAGTTTTTAAGTCCCGAAAAAAAAAAAAAAAAAAACTTTTTTGAAAATGGTTAAAAATTATTTTCGGGGTCCTTTCCAGAATGGCGCAAATCTGGCATGTCCGGGGTCACAGTTTTTAAGTCCCGAAAAAAAAAAAAAAAAAAAAAAAAATCTTTTTTGAAAATGGTTAAAAATTATTTTCGGGGTCCTTTCCAGAATGGCGCAAATTCGGCATGTCCGGGGTCACAGTTTTTAAGTCCCGAAAAAAAAAAAAAAAAAAAACTTTTTTGAAAATGGTTAAAAATTATTTTCGGGGTCCTTTCCAGAATGGCGCAAATTCGGCATGTCCGGGGTCACAGTTTTTAAGTCCCGAAAAAAAAAAAAAAAAACTTTTTTTGAAAATGGTTAAAAATTATTTTCGGGGTCCTTTCCAGAATGGCGCAAATTCGGCATGTCCGGGGTCACAGTTTTTAAGTCCCGAAAAAAAAAAAAAAAAAAAACTTTTTTGAAAATGGTTAAAAATTATTTTCGGGGTCCTTTCCAGAATGGCGCAAATTGGCATGTCCGGGGTCACAGTTTTTAAGTCCCGAAAAAAAAAAAAAAAAAAACTTTTTTGAAAATGGTTAAAAATTATTTTCGGGTCCTTTCCAGAATGGCGCAAATTGGCATGTCCGGGGTCACAGTTTTTAAGTCCCGAAAAAAAAAAAAAAAAAAACTTTTTTGAAAAATGGTTAAAAATTATTTTCGGGGTCCTTTCCAGAATGGCGCAAATTGGCATGTCCGGGGTCACAGTTTTTAAGTCCCGAAAAAAAAAAAAAAAAAAAAAAACTTTTTTGAAAATGGTTAAAAATTATTTTCGGGGTCCTTCCAGAATGGCGCAAATTCGGCATGTCCGGGGTCACAGTTTTTAAGTCCCGAAAAAAAAAAAAAAAAAAAACTTTTTTGAAAATGGTTAAAAATTATTTTCGGGGTCCTTTCCAGAATGGCGCAAATTCGGCATGTCCGGGGTCACAGTTTTTAAGTCCCGAAAAAAAAAAAAAAAAAAAAACTTTTTTGAAAATGGTTAAAAATTATTTTCGGGGTCCTTTCCAGAATGGCGCAAATTCGGCATGTCCGGGGTCACAGTTTTTAAGTCCCGAAAAAAAAAAAAAAAAAAAAAAAAAAAACTTTTTTGAAAATGGTTAAAAATTATTTTCGGGGTCCTTTCCAGAATGGCGCAAATTGGCATGTCCGGGGTCACAGTTTTTAAGTCCCGAAAAAAAAAAAAAAAAAAACTTTTTTTGAAAATGGTTAAAAATTATTTTCGGGGTCCTTTCCAGAATGGCGCAAATTCGGCATGTCCGGGTCACAGTTTTTAAGTCCCGAAAAAAAAAAAAAAAAAAAAACTTTTGAAAATGGTTAAAATATTTTCGGGGTCCTTTCCAGAATGGCGCAAATTGGCATGTCCGGGGTCACAGTTTTTAAGTCCCGAAAAAAAAAAAAAAAAACTTTTTTGAAAATGGTTAAAAATTATTTTCGGGGTCCTTTCCAGAATGGCGCAAATTGGCATGTCCGGGGTCACAGTTTTTAAGTCCCGAAAAAAAAAAAAAAAAAAACTTTTTTGAAAATGGTTAAAAATTATTTTCGGGGTCCTTTCCAGAATGGCGCAAATTGGCATGTCCGGGGTCACAGTTTTTAAGTCCCGAAAAAAAAAAAAAAAAAACTTTTTTGAAAATGGTTAAAAATTATTTTCGGGGTCCTTTCCAGAATGGCGCAAATTCGGCATGTCCGGGTCACAGTTTTTAAGTCCCGAAAAAAAAAAAAAAAAAAAACTTTTTTGAAAATGGTTAAAAATTATTTTCGGGGTCCTTTCCAGAATGGCGCAAATTCGGCATGTCCGGGGTCACAGTTTTTAAGTCCCGAAAAAAAATTTTTGAAAATGGTTAAAAATTATTTTCGGGGTCCTTTCCAGAATGGCGCAAATTGGCATGTCCGGGGTCACAGTTTTTAAGTCCCGAAAAAAAAAAAAAAAAAAAAACTTTTTTGAAAATGGTTAAAAATTATTTTCGGGGTCCTTTCCAGAATGGCGCAAATTCGGCATGTCCGGGGTCACAGTTTTTAAGTCCCGAAAAAAAAAAAAAAAAACTTTTTTTTGAAAATGGTTAAAAATTATTTTCGGGGTCCTTTCCAGAATGGCGCAAATTCGGCATGTCCGGGGTCACAGTTTTTAAGTCCCGAAAAAAAAAAAAAAAAAAAAAAAACTTTTTGAAAATGGTTAAAAATTATTTTCGGGGTCCTTTCCAGAATGGCGCAAATTCGGCATGTCCGGGGTCACAGTTTTTAAGTCCCGAAAAAAAAAAAAAAAAAAAATTTTTTGAAAATGGTTAAAAATTATTTTCGGGGTCCTTTCCAGAATGGCGCAAATTGGCATGTCCGGGGTCACAGTTTTTAAGTCCCGAAAAAAAAAAAAAAAAAACTTTTTTTTGAAAATGGTTAAAAATTATTTTCGGGGTCCTTTCCAGAATGGCGCAAATTGGCATGTCCGGGGTCACAGTTTTTAAGTCCCGAAAAAAAAAAAAAAAAACTTTTTTGAAAATGGTTAAAAATTATTTTCGGGGTCCTTTCCAGAATGGCGCAAATTGGCATGTCCGGGGTCACAGTTTTTAAGTCCCGAAAAAAAAAAAAAAAAACTTTTTTGAAAATGGTTAAAAATTATTTTCGGGGTCCTTTCCAGAATGGCGCAAATTGGCATGTCCGGGGTCACAGTTTTTAAGTCCCGAAAAAAAAAAAAAAAAAATCACTTTTTTGAAAATGGTTAAAAATTATTTTCGGGGTCCTTTCCAGAATGGCGCAAATTCGGCATGTCCGGGGTCACAGTTTTTAAGTCCCGAAAAAAAAAAAAAAAAAAAAACTTTTTTGAAAATGGTTAAAAATTATTTTCGGGGTCCTTTCCAGAATGGCGCAAATTGGCATGTCCGGGGTCACAGTTTTTAAGTCCCGAAAAAAAAAAAAAAAAAAAACTTTTTTGAAAATGGTTAAAAATTATTTTCGGGGTCCTTTCCAGAATGGCGCAAATTCGGCATGTCCGGGGTCACAGTTTTTAAGTCCCGAAAAAAAAAAAAAAAAAAAAAAAAAAAAACTTTTTTGAAAATGGTTAAAAATTATTTTCGGGGTCCTTTCCAGAATGGCGCAAATCGGCATGTCCGGGGTCACAGTTTTTAAGTCCCGAAAAAAAAAAAAAAAAAAAAAAACTTTTTTGAAAATGGTTAAAAATTATTTTCGGGGTCCTTTCCAGAATGGCGCAAATTGGCATGTCCGGGGTCACAGTTTTTAAGTCCCGAAAAAAAAAAAAAAAAAAAAAAACTTTTTTGAAAATGGTTAAAAATTATTTTCGGGGTCCTTTCCAGAATGGCGCAAATTCGGCATGTCCGGGGTCACAGTTTTTAAGTCCCGAAAAAAAAAAAAAAAAAAAAACTTTTTTTGAAAATGGTTAAAAATTATTTTCGGGGTCCTTTCCAGAATGGCGCAAATTCGGCATGTCCGGGGTCACAGTTTTTAAGTCCCGAAAAAAAAAAAAAAAAAAACTTTTTTTTGAAAATGGTTAAAAATTATTTTCGGGGTCCTTTCCAGAATGGCGCAAATTGGCATGTCCGGGGTCACAGTTTTTAAGTCCCGAAAAAAAAAAAAAAAAAAAAAAAAAAATCACTTTTTTGAAAATGGTTAAAAATTATTTTCGGGGTCCTTTCCAGAATGGCGCAAATTGGCATGTCCGGGGTCACAGTTTTTAAGTCCCGAAAAAAAAAAAAAAAAAAAACTTTTTTGAAAATGGTTAAAAATTATTTTCGGGGTCCTTTCCAGAATGGCGCAAATTGGCATGTCCGGGGTCACAGTTTTTAAGTCCCGAAAAAAAAAAAAAAAAAAAAAAAATTTTTTGAAAATGGTTAAAAATTATTTTCGGGGTCCTTTCCAGAATGGCGCAAATTCGGCATGTCCGGGGTCACAGTTTTTAAGTCCCGAAAAAAAAAAAAAAAAAAAACTTTTTGAAAATGGTTAAAAATTATTTTCGGGGTCCTTTCCAGAATGGCGCAAATTGGCATGTCCGGGGTCACAGTTTTTAAGTCCCGAAAAAAAAAAAAAAAAAAAAAAAAAAACTTTTTTGAAAATGGTTAAAAATTATTTTCGGGGTCCTTTCCAGAATGGCGCAAATTGGCATGTCCGGGGTCACAGTTTTTAAGTCCCGAAAAAAAAAAAAAAAAACTTTTTGAAAATGGTTAAAAATTATTTTCGGGGTCCTTTCCAGAATGGCGCAAATTGGCATGTCCGGGGTCACAGTTTTTAAGTCCCGAAAAAAAAAAAAAAAAAAAAACTTTTTTGAAAATGGTTAAAAATTATTTTCGGGGTCCTTTCCAGAATGGCGCAAATTCGGCATGTCCGGGGTCACAGTTTTTAAGTCCCGAAAAAAAAAAAAAAAAAAAACTTTTTTGAAAATGGTTAAAAATTATTTTCGGGTCCTTTCCAGAATGGCGCAAATTGGCATGTCCGGGGTCACAGTTTTTAAGTCCCGAAAAAAAAAAAACTTTTTTGAAAATGGTTAAAAATTATTTTCGGGGTCCTTTCCAGAATGGCGCAAATTCGGCATGTCCGGGGTCACAGTTTTTAAGTCCCGAAAAAAAAAAAAAAAAAAAAAAACTTTTTTGAAAATGGTTAAAAATTATTTTCGGGGTCCTTTCCAGAATGGCGCAAATTGGCATGTCCGGGGTCACAGTTTTTAAGTCCCGAAAAAAAAAAAAAAAAAAAAAAAATTTTTGAAAATGGTTAAAAATTATTTTCGGGGTCCTTTCCAGAATGGCGCAAATTCGGCATGTCCGGGGTCACAGTTTTTAAGTCCCGAAAAAAAAAAAAAAAAAACTTTTTTTTGAAAATGGTTAAAAATTATTTTCGGGGTCCTTTCCAGAATGGCGCAAATTCGGCATGTCCGGGGTCACAGTTTTTAAGTCCCGAAAAAAAAAAAAAAAAAAAAAACTTTTTTGAAAATGGTTAAAAATTATTTTCGGGGTCCTTTCCAGAATGGCGCAAATTCGGCATGTCCGGGGTCACAGTTTTTAAGTCCCGAAAAAAAAAAAAAAAAAAACTTTTTTTTTGAAAATGGTTAAAAATTATTTTCGGGGTCCTTTCCAGAATGGCGCAAATTCGGCATGTCCGGGGTCACAGTTTTTAAGTCCCGAAAAAAAAAAAAAAAAAAAACTTTTTTGAAAATGGTTAAAAATTATTTTCGGGGTCCTTTCCAGAATGGCGCAAATTCGGCATGTCCGGGGTCACAGTTTTTAAGTCCCGAAAAAAAAAAAAAAAAAAAACTTTTTGAAAATGGTTAAAAATTATTTTCGGGGTCCTTTCCAGAATGGCGCAAATTCGGCATGTCCGGGGTCACAGTTTTTAAGTCCCGAAAAAAAAAAAAAAAAAAAACTTTTTTGAAAATGGTTAAAAATTATTTTCGGGGTCCTTTCCAGAATGGCGCAAATTCGGCATGTCCGGGGTCACAGTTTTTAAGTCCCGAAAAAAAAAAAAAAAAAAAAACTTTTTTGAAAATGGTTAAAAATTATTTTCGGGGTCCTTTCCAGAATGGCGCAAATTGGCATGTCCGGGGTCACAGTTTTTAAGTCCCGAAAAAAAAAAAAAAAAATCTTTTTTTGAAAATGGTTAAAAATTATTTTCGGGGTCCTTTCCAGAATGGCGCAAATTCGGCATGTCCGGGGTCACAGTTTTTAAGTCCCGAAAAAAAAAAAAAAAACTTTTTTGAAAATGGTTAAAAATTATTTTCGGGGTCCTTTCCAGAATGGCGCAAATTCGGCATGTCCGGGGTCACAGTTTTTAAGTCCCGAAAAAAAAAAAAAAAAAAAAAAAACTTTTTTGAAAATGGTTAAAAATTATTTTCGGGGTCCTTTCCAGAATGGCGCAAATTGGCATGTCCGGGGTCACAGTTTTTAAGTCCCGAAAAAAAAAAAAAAAAAAAACTTTTTTGAAAATGGTTAAAAATTATTTTCGGGGTCCTTTCCAGAATGGCGCAAATTGGCATGTCCGGGGTCACAGTTTTTAAGTCCCGAAAAAAAAAAAAAAAAACTTTTTTGAAAATGGTTAAAAATTATTTTCGGGGTCCTTTCCAGAATGGCGCAAATTGGCATGTCCGGGGTCACAGTTTTTAAGTCCCGAAAAAAAAAAAAAAAAAAATTTTTTTTGAAAATGGTTAAAAATTATTTTCGGGGTCCTTTCCAGAATGGCGCAAATTCGGCATGTCCGGGGTCACAGTTTTTAAGTCCCGAAAAAAAAAAAAAAAAAAACTTTTTTGAAAATGGTTAAAAATTATTTTCGGGGTCCTTTCCAGAATGGCGCAAATTCGGCATGTCCGGGGTCACAGTTTTTAAGTCCCGAAAAAAAAAAAAAAAAACTTTTTTGAAAATGGTTAAAAATTATTTTCGGGGTCCTTTCCAGAATGGCGCAAATTGGCATGTCCGGGGTCACAGTTTTTAAGTCCCGAAAAAAAAAAAAAAAAACTTTTTTGAAAATGGTTAAAAATTATTTTCGGGGTCCTTTCCAGAATGGCGCAAATTGGCATGTCCGGGGTCACAGTTTTTAAGTCCCGAAAAAAAAAAAAACTTTTTTGAAAATGGTTAAAAATTATTTTCGGGGTCCTTTCCAGAATGGCGCAAATTCGGCATGTCCGGGGTCACAGTTTTTAAGTCCCGAAAAAAAAAAAAAAAACTTTTTTGAAAATGGTTAAAAATTATTTTCGGGGTCCTTTCCAGAATGGCGCAAATTCGGCATGTCCGGGGTCACAGTTTTTAAGTCCCGAAAAAAAAAAAAAAAAAAACTTTTTTGAAAATGGTTAAAAATTATTTTCGGGGTCCTTTCCAGAATGGCGCAAATTGGCATGTCCGGGGTCACAGTTTTTAAGTCCCGAAAAAAAAAAAAAAAAAAAAAACTTTTTTGAAAATGGTTAAAAATTATTTTCGGGGTCCTTTCCAGAATGGCGCAAATTCGGCATGTCCGGGGTCACAGTTTTTAAGTCCCGAAAAAAAAAAAAAAAAAAACTTTTTTTTGAAAATGGTTAAAAATTATTTTCGGGGTCCTTTCCAGAATGGCGCAAATTGGCATGTCCGGGGTCACAGTTTTTAAGTCCCGAAAAAAAAAAAAAAAAAAACTTTTTTGAAAATGGTTAAAAATTATTTTCGGGGTCCTTTCCAGAATGGCGCAAATTGGCATGTCCGGGGTCACAGTTTTTAAGTCCCGAAAAAAAAAAAAAAAAAAAAAACCTTTTTGAAAATGGTTAAAAATTATTTTCGGGGTCCTTTCCAGAATGGCGCAAATTCGGCATGTCCGGGGTCACAGTTTTTAAGTCCCGAAAAAAAAAAAAAAAAAAAAAAAAATTTGAAAATGGTTAAAAATTATTTTCGGGGTCCTTTCCAGAATGGCGCAAATTCGGCATGTCCGGGGTCACAGTTTTTAAGTCCCGAAAAAAAAAAAAAAAAAAACTTTTTTGAAAATGGTTAAAAATTATTTTCGGGGTCCTTTCCAGAATGGCGCAAATTCGGCATGTCCGGGGTCACAGTTTTTAAGTCCCGAAAAAAAAAAAAAAAAAAACTTTTTTGAAAATGGTTAAAAATTATTTTCGGGGTCCTTTCCAGAATGGCGCAAATTGGCATGTCCGGGGTCACAGTTTTTAAGTCCCGAAAAAAAAAAAAAAAAAAAAACTTTTTTGAAAATGGTTAAAAATTATTTTCGGGGTCCTTTCCAGAATGGCGCAAATTCGGCATGTCCGGGGTCACAGTTTTTAAGTCCCGAAAAAAAAAAAAAAAAAAAACTTTTTTTTGAAAATGGTTAAAAATTATTTTCGGGGTCCTTTCCAGAATGGCGCAAATTCGGCATGTCCGGGTCACAGTTTTTAAGTCCCGAAAAAAAAAAAAAAAAAAATTTTTGAAAATGGTTAAAAATTATTTTCGGGGTCCTTTCCAGAATGGCGCAAATTCGGCATGTCCGGGGTCACAGTTTTTAAGTCCCGAAAAAAAAAAAAAAAAAAAACTTTTTTTGAAAATGGTTAAAAATTATTTTCGGGGTCCTTTCCAGAATGGCGCAAATTCGGCATGTCCGGGGTCACAGTTTTTAAGTCCCGAAAAAAAAAAAAAAAACTTTTTTGAAAATGGTTAAAAATTATTTTCGGGGTCCTTTCCAGAATGGCGCAAATTGGCATGTCCGGGGTCACAGTTTTTAAGTCCCGAAAAAAAAAAAAAAAAAAAAAAAACTTTTTTGAAAATGGTTAAAAATTATTTTCGGGGTCCTTTCCAGAATGGCGCAAATTCGGCATGTCCGGGGTCACAGTTTTTAAGTCCCGAAAAAAAAAAAAAAAAACTTTTTTGAAAATGGTTAAAAATTATTTTCGGGGTCCTTTCCAGAATGGCGCAAATTGGCATGTCCGGGGTCACAGTTTTTAAGTCCCGAAAAAAAAAAAAAAAAAAAACTTTTTTGAAAATGGTTAAAAATTATTTTCGGGGTCCTTTCCAGAATGGCGCAAATTCGGCATGTCCGGGTCACAGTTTTTAAGTCCCGAAAAAAAAAAAAAAAAAAACTTTTTTGAAAATGGTTAAAAATTATTTTCGGGGTCCTTTCCAGAATGGCGCAAATTCGGCATGTCCGGGGTCACAGTTTTTAAGTCCCGAAAAAAAAAAAAAAAAAAAAATTTTTTTGAAAATGGTTAAAAATTATTTTCGGGGTCCTTTCCAGAATGGCGCAAATTCGGCATGTCCGGGGTCACAGTTTTTAAGTCCCGAAAAAAAAAAAAAAAAAAAAACTTTTTTGAAAATGGTTAAAAATTATTTTCGGGGTCCTTTCCAGAATGGCGCAAATTCGGCATGTCCGGGGTCACAGTTTTTAAGTCCCGAAAAAAAAAAAAAAAAAAAAAACTTTTTTGAAAATGGTTAAAAATTATTTTCGGGGTCCTTTCCAGAATGGCGCAAATTGGCATGTCCGGGGTCACAGTTTTTAAGTCCCGAAAAAAAAAAAAAAAAAAAAAAAAAAACTTTTTTGAAAATGGTTAAAAATTATTTTCGGGGTCCTTTCCAGAATGGCGCAAATTGGCATGTCCGGGGTCACAGTTTTTAAGTCCCGAAAAAAAAAAAAAAAAAAACTTTTTTGAAAATGGTTAAAAATTATTTTCGGGGTCCTTTCCAGAATGGCGCAAATTGGCATGTCCGGGGTCACAGTTTTTAAGTCCCGAAAAAAAAAAAAACTTTTTTGAAAATGGTTAAAAATTATTTTCGGGGTCCTTTCCAGAATGGCGCAAATTCGGCATGTCCGGGTCACAGTTTTTAAGTCCCGAAAAAAAAAAAAAAAAAAAAAAAACTTTTTTTGAAAATGGTTAAAAATTATTTTCGGGGTCCTTTCCAGAATGGCGCAAATTCGGCATGTCCGGGGTCACAGTTTTTAAGTCCCGAAAAAAAAAAAAAAAAAAAAAAACTTTTTTGAAAATGGTTAAAAATTATTTTCGGGGTCCTTTCCAGAATGGCGCAAATTCGGCATGTCCGGGGTCACAGTTTTTAAGTCCCGAAAAAAAAAAAAAAAAACTTTTTTTTGAAAATGGTTAAAAATTATTTTCGGGGTCCTTTCCAGAATGGCGCAAATTCGGCATGTCCGGGGTCACAGTTTTTAAGTCCCGAAAAAAAAAAAAAAAAAATCAAAAAACTTTTTTGAAAATGGTTAAAAATTATTTTCGGGGTCCTTTCCAGAATGGCGCAAATTGGCATGTCCGGGGTCACAGTTTTTAAGTCCCGAAAAAAAAAAAAAAAAAAAAAAAAACTTTTTGAAAATGGTTAAAAATTATTTTCGGGGTCCTTTCCAGAATGGCGCAAATTCGGCATGTCCGGGGTCACAGTTTTTAAGTCCCGAAAAAAAAAAAAAAAAAAAAATTTTTTTGAAAATGGTTAAAAATTATTTTCGGGGTCCTTTCCAGAATGGCGCAAATTGGCATGTCCGGGGTCACAGTTTTTAAGTCCCGAAAAAAAAAAAAAAAAACTTTTTTGAAAATGGTTAAAAATTATTTTCGGGGTCCTTTCCAGAATGGCGCAAATTGGCATGTCCGGGGTCACAGTTTTTAAGTCCCGAAAAAAAAAAAAAAAAAAACACTTTTTTTTGAAAATGGTTAAAAATTATTTTCGGGGTCCTTTCCAGAATGGCGCAAATTCGGCATGTCCGGGGTCACAGTTTTTAAGTCCCGAAAAAAAAAAAAAAAAAAAAACTTTTTGAAAATGGTTAAAAATTATTTTCGGGGTCCTTTCCAGAATGGCGCAAATTGGCATGTCCGGGGTCACAGTTTTTAAGTCCCGAAAAAAAAAAAAAAAAAAACTTTTTTTTGAAAATGGTTAAAAATTATTTTCGGGGTCCTTTCCAGAATGGCGCAAATTGGCATGTCCGGGGTCACAGTTTTTAAGTCCCGAAAAAAAAAAAAAAAAAAAACTTTTTTGAAAATGGTTAAAAATTATTTTCGGGGTCCTTTCCAGAATGGCGCAAATTCGGCATGTCCGGGGTCACAGTTTTTAAGTCCCGAAAAAAAAAAAAAAAAACTTTTTTTGAAAATGGTTAAAAATTATTTTCGGGGTCCTTTCCAGAATGGCGCAAATTCGGCATGTCCGGGGTCACAGTTTTTAAGTCCCGAAAAAAAAAAAAAAAAAACTTTTTTGAAAATGGTTAAAAATTATTTTCGGGGTCCTTTCCAGAATGGCGCAAATTCGGCATGTCCGGGGTCACAGTTTTTAAGTCCCGAAAAAAAAAAAAAAAAAAAACTTTTTTGAAAATGGTTAAAAATTATTTTCGGGGTCCTTTCCAGAATGGCGCAAATTGGCATGTCCGGGGTCACAGTTTTTAAGTCCCGAAAAAAAAAAAAAAAAAACTTTTTTGAAAATGGTTAAAAATTATTTTCGGGGTCCTTTCCAGAATGGCGCAAATTGGCATGTCCGGGGTCACAGTTTTTAAGTCCCGAAAAAAAAAAAAAAAAAATCTTTTTGAAAATGGTTAAAAATTATTTTCGGGGTCCTTTCCAGAATGGCGCAAATTGGCATGTCCGGGGTCACAGTTTTTAAGTCCCGAAAAAAAAAAAAAAACTTTTTTGAAAATGGTTAAAAATTATTTTCGGGGTCCTTTCCAGAATGGCGCAAATTGGCATGTCCGGGGTCACAGTTTTTAAGTCCCGAAAAAAAAAAAAAAAACTTTTTTGAAAATGGTTAAAAATTATTTTCGGGGTCCTTTCCAGAATGGCGCAAATTGGCATGTCCGGGGTCACAGTTTTTAAGTCCCGAAAAAAAAAAAAAAAAAAAAAACTTTTTTGAAAATGGTTAAAAATTATTTTCGGGGTCCTTTCCAGAATGGCGCAAATTGGCATGTCCGGGGTCACAGTTTTTAAGTCCCGAAAAAAAAAAAAAAAAACTTTTTTGAAAATGGTTAAAAATTATTTTCGGGGTCCTTTCCAGAATGGCGCAAATTCGGCATGTCCGGGGTCACAGTTTTTAAGTCCCGAAAAAAAAAAAAAAAAAAACTTTTTTTTGAAAATGGTTAAAAATTATTTTCGGGGTCCTTTCCAGAATGGCGCAAATTCGGCATGTCCGGGGTCACAGTTTTTAAGTCCCGAAAAAAAAAAAAAAAAAAAAACTTTGAAAATGGTTAAAAATTATTTTCGGGGTCCTTTCCAGAATGGCGCAAATTCGGCATGTCCGGGGTCACAGTTTTTAAGTCCCGAAAAAAAAAAAAAAAAAAACTTTTTTTTGAAAATGGTTAAAAATTATTTTCGGGGTCCTTTCCAGAATGGCGCAAATTCGGCATGTCCGGGGTCACAGTTTTTAAGTCCCGAAAAAAAAAAAAAAAAAAAAAACTTTTTTTTGAAAATGGTTAAAAATTATTTTCGGGGTCCTTTCCAGAATGGCGCAAATTGGCATGTCCGGGGTCACAGTTTTTAAGTCCCGAAAAAAAAAAAAAAAAAAATCTTTTTTTTGAAAATGGTTAAAAATTATTTTCGGGGTCCTTTCCAGAATGGCGCAAATTCGGCATGTCCGGGGTCACAGTTTTTAAGTCCCGAAAAAAAAAAAAAAAAAAACTTTTTTGAAAATGGTTAAAAATTATTTTCGGGGTCCTTTCCAGAATGGCGCAAATTCGGCATGTCCGGGGTCACAGTTTTTAAGTCCCGAAAAAAAAAAAAAAAAAAAAAACTTTTTTTTGAAAATGGTTAAAAATTATTTTCGGGGTCCTTTCCAGAATGGCGCAAATTGGCATGTCCGGGGTCACAGTTTTTAAGTCCCGAAAAAAAAAAAAAAAAAAACTTTTTTTTGAAAATGGTTAAAAATTATTTTCGGGGTCCTTTCCAGAATGGCGCAAATTCGGCATGTCCGGGGTCACAGTTTTTAAGTCCCGAAAAAAAAAAAAAAAAAAAAAAATTTTTTTGAAAATGGTTAAAAATTATTTTCGGGGTCCTTTCCAGAATGGCGCAAATTCGGCATGTCCGGGGTCACAGTTTTTAAGTCCCGAAAAAAAAAAAAAAAAAAAACTTTTTTGAAAATGGTTAAAAATTATTTTCGGGGTCCTTTCCAGAATGGCGCAAATTCGGCATGTCCGGGGTCACAGTTTTTAAGTCCCGAAAAAAAAAAAAAAAAAAAAAAAAAATTTTGAAAATGGTTAAAAATTATTTTCGGGGTCCTTTCCAGAATGGCGCAAATTCGGCATGTCCGGGGTCACAGTTTTTAAGTCCCGAAAAAAAAAAAAAAAAAAACTTTTTTGAAAATGGTTAAAAATTATTTTCGGGGTCCTTTCCAGAATGGCGCAAATTCGGCATGTCCGGGGTCACAGTTTTTAAGTCCCGAAAAAAAAAAAAAAAAAAAAACTTTTTTTTGAAAAAATGGTTAAAAATTATTTTCGGGGTCCTTTCCAGAATGGCGCAAATTGGCATGTCCGGGGTCACAGTTTTTAAGTCCCGAAAAAAAAAAAAAAAAAAAAACTTTTTTGAAAATGGTTAAAAATTATTTTCGGGGTCCTTTCCAGAATGGCGCAAATTCGGCATGTCCGGGGTCACAGTTTTTAAGTCCCGAAAAAAAAAAAAAAAAAAAAAATTTTTTGAAAATGGTTAAAAATTATTTTCGGGGTCCTTTCCAGAATGGCGCAAATTCGGCATGTCCGGGGTCACAGTTTTTAAGTCCCGAAAAAAAAAAAAAAAAAAAAAAAAAACTTTTTTGAAAATGGTTAAAAATTATTTTCGGGGTCCTTTCCAGAATGGCGCAAATTGGCATGTCCGGGGTCACAGTTTTTAAGTCCCGAAAAAAAAAAAAAAAAAACTTTTTTGAAAATGGTTAAAAATTATTTTCGGGGTCCTTTCCAGAATGGCGCAAATTGGCATGTCCGGGGTCACAGTTTTTAAGTCCCGAAAAAAAAAAAAAACTTTTTTGAAAATGGTTAAAAATTATTTTCGGGGTCCTTTCCAGAATGGCGCAAATTCGGCATGTCCGGGGTCACAGTTTTTAAGTCCCGAAAAAAAAAAAAAAAAAAAATTTTTTTTGAAAATGGTTAAAAATTATTTTCGGGGTCCTTTCCAGAATGGCGCAAATCGGCATGTCCGGGGTCACAGTTTTTAAGTCCCGAAAAAAAAAAAAAAACTTTTTTGAAAATGGTTAAAAATTATTTTCGGGGTCCTTTCCAGAATGGCGCAAATTGGCATGTCCGGGGTCACAGTTTTTAAGTCCCGAAAAAAAAAAAAAAAAAAAAACTTTTTGAAAATGGTTAAAAATTATTTTCGGGGTCCTTTCCAGAATGGCGCAAATTGGCATGTCCGGGGTCACAGTTTTTAAGTCCCGAAAAAAAAAAAAAAAAAAACTTTTTTGAAAATGGTTAAAAATTATTTTCGGGGTCCTTTCCAGAATGGCGCAAATTGGCATGTCCGGGGTCACAGTTTTTAAGTCCCGAAAAAAAAAAAAAAAAAAACTTTTTTGAAAATGGTTAAAAATTATTTTCGGGGTCCTTTCCAGAATGGCGCAAATTCGGCATGTCCGGGGTCACAGTTTTTAAGTCCCGAAAAAAAAAAAAAAAAAAAAAAACTTTTTGAAAATGGTTAAAAATTATTTTCGGGGTCCTTTCCAGAATGGCGCAAATTGGCATGTCCGGGGTCACAGTTTTTAAGTCCCGAAAAAAAAAAAAAAAACTTTTTGAAAATGGTTAAAAATTATTTTCGGGGTCCTTTCCAGAATGGCGCAAATTCGGCATGTCCGGGGTCACAGTTTTTAAGTCCCGAAAAAAAAAAAAAAAAAAAAACTTTTTTTTGAAAATGGTTAAAAATTATTTTCGGGGTCCTTTCCAGAATGGCGCAAATTCGGCATGTCCGGGGTCACAGTTTTTAAGTCCCGAAAAAAAAAAAAAAAAAACTTTTTGAAAATGGTTAAAAATTATTTTCGGGGTCCTTTCCAGAATGGCGCAAATTCGGCATGTCCGGGGTCACAGTTTTTAAGTCCCGAAAAAAAAAAAAAAAAAAAACTTTTTTGAAAATGGTTAAAAATTATTTTCGGGGTCCTTTCCAGAATGGCGCAAATTGGCATGTCCGGGGTCACAGTTTTTAAGTCCCGAAAAAAAAAAAAAAAAAAAAACTTTTTTTTGAAAATGGTTAAAAATTATTTTCGGGGTCCTTTCCAGAATGGCGCAAATTCGGCATGTCCGGGGTCACAGTTTTTAAGTCCCGAAAAAAAAAAAAAAAACTTTTTTGAAAATGGTTAAAAATTATTTTCGGGGTCCTTTCCAGAATGGCGCAAATTGGCATGTCCGGGGTCACAGTTTTTAAGTCCCGAAAAAAAAAAAAAAAAAAAAAACTTTTTTGAAAATGGTTAAAAATTATTTTCGGGGTCCTTTCCAGAATGGCGCAAATTGGCATGTCCGGGGTCACAGTTTTTAAGTCCCGAAAAAAAAAAAAAAAAAAAAAAAAAAAAAAACTTTTTGAAAATGGTTAAAAATTATTTTCGGGGTCCTTTCCAGAATGGCGCAAATTGGCATGTCCGGGGTCACAGTTTTTAAGTCCCGAAAAAAAAAAAAAAAAACTTTTTTGAAAATGGTTAAAAATTATTTTCGGGGTCCTTTCCAGAATGGCGCAAATTCGGCATGTCCGGGGTCACAGTTTTTAAGTCCCGAAAAAAAAAAAAAAAAAAAAAAAAACTTTTTTGAAAATGGTTAAAAATTATTTTCGGGGTCCTTTCCAGAATGGCGCAAATTGGCATGTCCGGGGTCACAGTTTTTAAGTCCCGAAAAAAAAAAAAAAAAAAAAAAAACTTTTTTGAAAATGGTTAAAAATTATTTTCGGGGTCCTTTCCAGAATGGCGCAAATTCGGCATGTCCGGGGTCACAGTTTTTAAGTCCCGAAAAAAAAAAAAAAAAAAAAAAACTTTTTTGAAAATGGTTAAAAATTATTTTCGGGGTCCTTTCCAGAATGGCGCAAATTCGGCATGTCCGGGGTCACAGTTTTTAAGTCCCGAAAAAAAAAAAAAAAAAAAAAAACTTTTTTGAAAATGGTTAAAAATTATTTTCGGGGTCCTTTCCAGAATGGCGCAAATTCGGCATGTCCGGGGTCACAGTTTTTAAGTCCCGAAAAAAAAAAAAAAAAAAACTTTTTTTTGAAAATGGTTAAAAATTATTTTCGGGGTCCTTTCCAGAATGGCGCAAATTGGCATGTCCGGGGTCACAGTTTTTAAGTCCCGAAAAAAAAAAAAAAAAAACTTTTTTGAAAATGGTTAAAAATTATTTTCGGGGTCCTTTCCAGAATGGCGCAAATTCGGCATGTCCGGGGTCACAGTTTTTAAGTCCCGAAAAAAAAAAAAAAAAAAAAAAACTTTTTTTGAAAATGGTTAAAAATTATTTTCGGGGTCCTTTCCAGAATGGCGCAAATTGGCATGTCCGGGGTCACAGTTTTTAAGTCCCGAAAAAAAAAAAAAAAAAACTTTTTTGAAAATGGTTAAAAATTATTTTCGGGGTCCTTTCCAGAATGGCGCAAATTGGCATGTCCGGGGTCACAGTTTTTAAGTCCCGAAAAAAAAAAAAAAAAAAAAACTTTTTTGAAAATGGTTAAAAATTATTTTCGGGGTCCTTTCCAGAATGGCGCAAATTGGCATGTCCGGGGTCACAGTTTTTAAGTCCCGAAAAAAAAAAAAAAACTTTTTTTTGAAAATGGTTAAAAATTATTTTCGGGGTCCTTTCCAGAATGGCGCAAATTCGGCATGTCCGGGGTCACAGTTTTTAAGTCCCGAAAAAAAAAAAAAAAAACTTTTTTGAAAATGGTTAAAAATTATTTTCGGGGTCCTTTCCAGAATGGCGCAAATTGGCATGTCCGGGGTCACAGTTTTTAAGTCCCGAAAAAAAAAAAAAAAAAAAAAAAAACTTTTTTTTGAAAATGGTTAAAAATTATTTTCGGGGTCCTTTCCAGAATGGCGCAAATTCGGCATGTCCGGGGTCACAGTTTTTAAGTCCCGAAAAAAAAAAAAAAAAAAAAACTTTTTTGAAAATGGTTAAAAATTATTTTCGGGGTCCTTTCCAGAATGGCGCAAATTCGGCATGTCCGGGGTCACAGTTTTTAAGTCCCGAAAAAAAAAAAAAAAAAAAAAACTTTTTTGAAAATGGTTAAAAATTATTTTCGGGGTCCTTTCCAGAATGGCGCAAATTGGCATGTCCGGGGTCACAGTTTTTAAGTCCCGAAAAAAAAAAAAAAAAAAAAAAAAACTTTTTTTTGAAAATGGTTAAAAATTATTTTCGGGGTCCTTTCCAGAATGGCGCAAATTCGGCATGTCCGGGGTCACAGTTTTTAAGTCCCGAAAAAAAAAAAAAAAAAAAAATTTTTTGAAAATGGTTAAAAATTATTTTCGGGGTCCTTTCCAGAATGGCGCAAATTGGCATGTCCGGGGTCACAGTTTTTAAGTCCCGAAAAAAAAAAAAAAAAAAACTTTTTTTGAAAATGGTTAAAAATTATTTTCGGGGTCCTTTCCAGAATGGCGCAAATTGGCATGTCCGGGGTCACAGTTTTTAAGTCCCGAAAAAAAAAAAAAAAAAAACTTTTTTGAAAATGGTTAAAAATTATTTTCGGGGTCCTTTCCAGAATGGCGCAAATTCGGCATGTCCGGGGTCACAGTTTTTAAGTCCCGAAAAAAAAAAAAAAAAACTTTTTTTTGAAAATGGTTAAAAATTATTTTCGGGGTCCTTTCCAGAATGGCGCAAATTGGCATGTCCGGGGTCACAGTTTTTAAGTCCCGAAAAAAAAAAAAAAAAAAAAAAACTTTTTTTGAAAATGGTTAAAAATTATTTTCGGGGTCCTTTCCAGAATGGCGCAAATTCGGCATGTCCGGGGTCACAGTTTTTAAGTCCCGAAAAAAAAAAAAAAAAAAAAAAACTTTTTTGAAAATGGTTAAAAATTATTTTCGGGGTCCTTTCCAGAATGGCGCAAATTGGCATGTCCGGGGTCACAGTTTTTAAGTCCCGAAAAAAAAAAAAAAAAAAAACTTTTTGAAAATGGTTAAAAATTATTTTCGGGGTCCTTTCCAGAATGGCGCAAATTCGGCATGTCCGGGGTCACAGTTTTTAAGTCCCGAAAAAAAAAAAAAACTTTTTTGAAAATGGTTAAAAATTATTTTCGGGGTCCTTTCCAGAATGGCGCAAATTGGCATGTCCGGGGTCACAGTTTTTAAGTCCCGAAAAAAAAAAAAAAAAAAACTTTTGAAAATGGTTAAAAATTATTTTCGGGGTCCTTTCCAGAATGGCGCAAATTCGGCATGTCCGGGGTCACAGTTTTTAAGTCCCGAAAAAAAAAAAAAAAAAAAAAACTTTTTTGAAAATGGTTAAAAATTATTTTCGGGGTCCTTTCCAGAATGGCGCAAATTCGGCATGTCCGGGGTCACAGTTTTTAAGTCCCGAAAAAAAAAAAAAAAAAAAAACTTTTTTGAAAATGGTTAAAAATTATTTTCGGGGTCCTTTCCAGAATGGCGCAAATTGGCATGTCCGGGGTCACAGTTTTTAAGTCCCGAAAAAAAAAAAAAAAACTTTTTTTTGAAAATGGTTAAAAATTATTTTCGGGGTCCTTTCCAGAATGGCGCAAATTCGGCATGTCCGGGGTCACAGTTTTTAAGTCCCGAAAAAAAAAAAAAAAAACTTTTTTGAAAATGGTTAAAAATTATTTTCGGGGTCCTTTCCAGAATGGCGCAAATTGGCATGTCCGGGGTCACAGTTTTTAAGTCCCGAAAAAAAAAAAAAAAACTTTTTTGAAAATGGTTAAAAATTATTTTCGGGGTCCTTTCCAGAATGGCGCAAATTGGCATGTCCGGGGTCACAGTTTTTAAGTCCCGAAAAAAAAAAAAAAAAAACTTTTTTGAAAATGGTTAAAAATTATTTTCGGGGTCCTTTCCAGAATGGCGCAAATTCGGCATGTCCGGGGTCACAGTTTTTAAGTCCCGAAAAAAAAAAAAAAAAAAAAACTTTTTTTTGAAAATGGTTAAAAATTATTTTCGGGGTCCTTTCCAGAATGGCGCAAATTCGGCATGTCCGGGGTCACAGTTTTTAAGTCCCGAAAAAAAAAAAAAAAAAAAACTTTTTTGAAAATGGTTAAAAATTATTTTCGGGGTCCTTTCCAGAATGGCGCAAATTGGCATGTCCGGGGTCACAGTTTTTAAGTCCCGAAAAAAAAAAAAAAAAAAAAACTTTTTTTTGAAAATGGTTAAAAATTATTTTCGGGGTCCTTTCCAGAATGGCGCAAATTCGGCATGTCCGGGGTCACAGTTTTTAAGTCCCGAAAAAAAAAAAAAAAAAAAAAAAAACTTTTTTGAAAATGGTTAAAAATTATTTTCGGGGTCCTTTCCAGAATGGCGCAAATTGGCATGTCCGGGGTCACAGTTTTTAAGTCCCGAAAAAAAAAAAAAAAAAAAACTTTTTTGAAAATGGTTAAAAATTATTTTCGGGGTCCTTTCCAGAATGGCGCAAATTCGGCATGTCCGGGGTCACAGTTTTTAAGTCCCGAAAAAAAAAAAAAAAAAAAAAATTTTTTTGAAAATGGTTAAAAATTATTTTCGGGGTCCTTTCCAGAATGGCGCAAATTCGGCATGTCCGGGGTCACAGTTTTTAAGTCCCGAAAAAAAAAAAAAAAAAAAAAAAATTTTTTTTAAAAAAAAAAAAAAACTTTTTTTTGAAAATGGTTAAAAATTATTTTCGGGGTCCTTTCCAGAATGGCGCAAATTGGCATGTCCGGGGTCACAGTTTTTAAGTCCCGAAAAAAAAAAAAAAAAAAAAAAACTTTTTTTTGAAAATGGTTAAAAATTATTTTCGGGGTCCTTTCCAGAATGGCGCAAATTCGGCATGTCCGGGGTCACAGTTTTTAAGTCCCGAAAAAAAAAAAAAAAAAACTTTTTTGAAAATGGTTAAAAATTATTTTCGGGGTCCTTTCCAGAATGGCGCAAATTGGCATGTCCGGGGTCACAGTTTTTAAGTCCCGAAAAAAAAAAAAAAAAAAAAAACTTTTTTGAAAATGGTTAAAAATTATTTTCGGGGTCCTTTCCAGAATGGCGCAAATTCGGCATGTCCGGGGTCACAGTTTTTAAGTCCCGAAAAAAAAAAAAAAAAAAAAAAACTTTTGAAAATGGTTAAAAATTATTTTCGGGGTCCTTTCCAGAATGGCGCAAATTGGCATGTCCGGGGTCACAGTTTTTAAGTCCCGAAAAAAAAAAAACTTTTTTGAAAATGGTTAAAAATTATTTTCGGGGTCCTTTCCAGAATGGCGCAAATTGGCATGTCCGGGGTCACAGTTTTTAAGTCCCGAAAAAAAAAAAAAAAAAACTTTTTTGAAAATGGTTAAAAATTATTTTCGGGGTCCTTTCCAGAATGGCGCAAATTGGCATGTCCGGGGTCACAGTTTTTAAGTCCCGAAAAAAAAAAAAAAAAAAAAACTTTTTTGAAAATGGTTAAAAATTATTTTCGGGGTCCTTTCCAGAATGGCGCAAATTGGCATGTCCGGGGTCACAGTTTTTAAGTCCCGAAAAAAAAAAAAAAAAAAATTTTTTGAAAATGGTTAAAAATTATTTTCGGGGTCCTTTCCAGAATGGCGCAAATTGGGCATGTCCGGGGTCACAGTTTTTAAGTCCCGAAAAAAAAAAAAAAAAAAAAACTTTTTTGAAAATGGTTAAAAATTATTTTCGGGGTCCTTTCCAGAATGGCGCAAATTGGCATGTCCGGGGTCACAGTTTTTAAGTCCCGAAAAAAAAAAAAAAAAAAACTTTTTTGAAAATGGTTAAAAATTATTTTCGGGGTCCTTTCCAGAATGGCGCAAATTGGCATGTCCGGGGTCACAGTTTTTAAGTCCCGAAAAAAAAAAAAAAAAAAACTTTTTTGAAAATGGTTAAAAATTATTTTCGGGGTCCTTTCCAGAATGGCGCAAATTCGGCATGTCCGGGGTCACAGTTTTTAAGTCCCGAAAAAAAAAAAAAAAAAAAAAAAAAAATTTTTTGAAAATGGTTAAAAATTATTTTCGGGGTCCTTTCCAGAATGGCGCAAATTGGCATGTCCGGGGTCACAGTTTTTAAGTCCCGAAAAAAAAAAAAAAAAAAAAAAACTTTTTTGAAAATGGTTAAAAATTATTTTCGGGGTCCTTTCCAGAATGGCGCAAATTCGGCATGTCCGGGGTCACAGTTTTTAAGTCCCGAAAAAAAAAAAAAAAAAAAAAAAAAACTTTTTTGAAAATGGTTAAAAATTATTTTCGGGGTCCTTTCCAGAATGGCGCAAATTGGCATGTCCGGGGTCACAGTTTTTAAGTCCCGAAAAAAAAAAAAAAAAAAAAACTTTTTTGAAAATGGTTAAAAATTATTTTCGGGGTCCTTTCCAGAATGGCGCAAATTGGCATGTCCGGGGTCACAGTTTTTAAGTCCCGAAAAAAAAAAAAAAAACTTTTTTGAAAATGGTTAAAAATTATTTTCGGGGTCCTTTCCAGAATGGCGCAAATTGGCATGTCCGGGGTCACAGTTTTTAAGTCCCGAAAAAAAAAAAAAAAAAAAAACTTTTTTGAAAATGGTTAAAAATTATTTTCGGGGTCCTTTCCAGAATGGCGCAAATTGGCATGTCCGGGGTCACAGTTTTTAAGTCCCGAAAAAAAAAAAAAAAAAACTTTTTTGAAAATGGTTAAAAATTATTTTCGGGGTCCTTTCCAGAATGGCGCAAATTGGCATGTCCGGGTCACAGTTTTTAAGTCCCGAAAAAAAAAAAAAAAAAAAAAAAAAAAAAAAATTTTTTTTGAAAATGGTTAAAAATTATTTTCGGGGTCCTTTCCAGAATGGCGCAAATTGGCATGTCCGGGGTCACAGTTTTTAAGTCCCGAAAAAAAAAAAAAAAAAAAAATTTTTTTTGAAAATGGTTAAAAATTATTTTCGGGGTCCTTTCCAGAATGGCGCAAATTGGCATGTCCGGGGTCACAGTTTTTAAGTCCCGAAAAAAAAAAAAAAAAAAACTTTTTTGAAAATGGTTAAAAATTATTTTCGGGGTCCTTTCCAGAATGGCGCAAATTGGCATGTCCGGGGTCACAGTTTTTAAGTCCCGAAAAAAAAAAAAAAAAAAAAAAACTTTTTTTTGAAAATGGTTAAAAATTATTTTCGGGGTCCTTTCCAGAATGGCGCAAATTCGGCATGTCCGGGGTCACAGTTTTTAAGTCCCGAAAAAAAAAAAAAAAAAAAACTTTTTTGAAAATGGTTAAAAATTATTTTCGGGGTCCTTTCCAGAATGGCGCAAATTCGGCATGTCCGGGGTCACAGTTTTTAAGTCCCGAAAAAAAAAAAAAACTTTTTTGAAAATGGTTAAAAATTATTTTCGGGGTCCTTTCCAGAATGGCGCAAATTCGGCATGTCCGGGGTCACAGTTTTTAAGTCCCGAAAAAAAAAAAAAAAAAAAAAAAATTTTTTGAAAATGGTTAAAAATTATTTTCGGGGTCCTTTCCAGAATGGCGCAAATTCGGCATGTCCGGGGTCACAGTTTTTAAGTCCCGAAAAAAAAAAAAAAAAAAACTTTTTTTTGAAAATGGTTAAAAATTATTTTCGGGGTCCTTTCCAGAATGGCGCAAATTCGGCATGTCCGGGGTCACAGTTTTTAAGTCCCGAAAAAAAAAAAAAAAAAAACTTTTTTGAAAATGGTTAAAAATTATTTTCGGGGTCCTTTCCAGAATGGCGCAAATTCGGCATGTCCGGGGTCACAGTTTTTAAGTCCCGAAAAAAAAAAAAAAAAAAAAAAAACTTTTGAAAATGGTTAAAAATTATTTTCGGGGTCCTTTCCAGAATGGCGCAAATTCGGCATGTCCGGGGTCACAGTTTTTAAGTCCCGAAAAAAAAAAAAAAAAAAAAAAAACTTTTTTTTGAAAATGGTTAAAAATTATTTTCGGGGTCCTTTCCAGAATGGCGCAAATTCGGCATGTCCGGGGTCACAGTTTTTAAGTCCCGAAAAAAAAAAAAAAAAAAAAAACTTTTTTGAAAATGGTTAAAAATTATTTTCGGGGTCCTTTCCAGAATGGCGCAAATTCGGCATGTCCGGGGTCACAGTTTTTAAGTCCCGAAAAAAAAAAAAAAAAAAAAACTTTTTTGAAAATGGTTAAAAATTATTTTCGGGGTCCTTTCCAGAATGGCGCAAATTGGCATGTCCGGGGTCACAGTTTTTAAGTCCCGAAAAAAAAAAAAAAAAAAAACTTTTTTGAAAATGGTTAAAAATTATTTTCGGGGTCCTTTCCAGAATGGCGCAAATTGGCATGTCCGGGGTCACAGTTTTTAAGTCCCGAAAAAAAAAAAAAAAAAAACTTTTTTTTGAAAATGGTTAAAAATTATTTTCGGGGTCCTTTCCAGAATGGCGCAAATTGGCATGTCCGGGGTCACAGTTTTTAAGTCCCGAAAAAAAAAAAAAAAAAAACTTTTTTGAAAATGGTTAAAAATTATTTTCGGGGTCCTTTCCAGAATGGCGCAAATTCGGCATGTCCGGGGTCACAGTTTTTAAGTCCCGAAAAAAAAAAAAAAAACTTTTTTTTGAAAATGGTTAAAAATTATTTTCGGGGTCCTTTCCAGAATGGCGCAAATTCGGCATGTCCGGGGTCACAGTTTTTAAGTCCCGAAAAAAAAAAAAAAAAAAACTTTTTTGAAAATGGTTAAAAATTATTTTCGGGGTCCTTTCCAGAATGGCGCAAATTGGCATGTCCGGGGTCACAGTTTTTAAGTCCCGAAAAAAAAAAAAAAAAAAAAAACTTTTTTGAAAATGGTTAAAAATTATTTTCGGGGTCCTTTCCAGAATGGCGCAAATTGGCATGTCCGGGGTCACAGTTTTTAAGTCCCGAAAAAAAAAAAAAAAAAAAAAAAAAATTTTGAAAATGGTTAAAAATTATTTTCGGGGTCCTTTCCAGAATGGCGCAAATTCGGCATGTCCGGGTCACAGTTTTTAAGTCCCGAAAAAAAAAAAAAAAAAAACTTTTTTGAAAATGGTTAAAAATTATTTTCGGGGTCCTTTCCAGAATGGCGCAAATTCGGCATGTCCGGGGTCACAGTTTTTAAGTCCCGAAAAAAAAAAAAAAAAAAAACTTTTTGAAAATGGTTAAAAATTATTTTCGGGGTCCTTTCCAGAATGGCGCAAATTGGCATGTCCGGGTCACAGTTTTTAAGTCCCGAAAAAAAAAAAAAAAAAAAAAAATTTTGAAAATGGTTAAAAATTATTTTCGGGGTCCTTTCCAGAATGGCGCAAATTCGGCATGTCCGGGGTCACAGTTTTTAAGTCCCGAAAAAAAAAAAAAAAAACTTTTTTGAAAATGGTTAAAAATTATTTTCGGGGTCCTTTCCAGAATGGCGCAAATTCGGCATGTCCGGGGTCACAGTTTTTAAGTCCCGAAAAAAAAAAAAAAAAAAAAAAAAAAAATTTTTGAAAATGGTTAAAAATTATTTTCGGGGTCCTTTCCAGAATGGCGCAAATTCGGCATGTCCGGGGTCACAGTTTTTAAGTCCCGAAAAAAAAAAAAAAAAAAAAACTTTTTTGAAAATGGTTAAAAATTATTTTCGGGGTCCTTTCCAGAATGGCGCAAATTGGCATGTCCGGGGTCACAGTTTTTAAGTCCCGAAAAAAAAAAAAAAAAAAAAAACTTTTTTGAAAATGGTTAAAAATTATTTTCGGGGTCCTTTCCAGAATGGCGCAAATTCGGCATGTCCGGGGTCACAGTTTTTAAGTCCCGAAAAAAAAAAAAAAAAAAAAAAACTTTTTTTTGAAAATGGTTAAAAATTATTTTCGGGGTCCTTTCCAGAATGGCGCAAATTGGCATGTCCGGGGTCACAGTTTTTAAGTCCCGAAAAAAAAAAAAAAAAAAAACTTTTTTTGAAAATGGTTAAAAATTATTTTCGGGGTCCTTTCCAGAATGGCGCAAATTCGGCATGTCCGGGGTCACAGTTTTTAAGTCCCGAAAAAAAAAAAAAAAAAAAAACTTTTTTGAAAATGGTTAAAAATTATTTTCGGGGTCCTTTCCAGAATGGCGCAAATTCGGCATGTCCGGGGTCACAGTTTTTAAGTCCCGAAAAAAAAAAAAAAAAACTTTTTTGAAAATGGTTAAAAATTATTTTCGGGGTCCTTTCCAGAATGGCGCAAATTCGGCATGTCCGGGTCACAGTTTTTAAGTCCCGAAAAAAAAAAAAAAAAAAAACTTTTTTGAAAATGGTTAAAAATTATTTTCGGGGTCCTTTCCAGAATGGCGCAAATTCGGCATGTCCGGGGTCACAGTTTTTAAGTCCCGAAAAAAAAAAAAAAAAAAAAAATTTTTTGAAAATGGTTAAAAATTATTTTCGGGGTCCTTTCCAGAATGGCGCAAATTGGCATGTCCGGGGTCACAGTTTTTAAGTCCCGAAAAAAAAAAAAAAAAAAAAAACTTTTTTGAAAATGGTTAAAAATTATTTTCGGGGTCCTTTCCAGAATGGCGCAAATTCGGCATGTCCGGGGTCACAGTTTTTAAGTCCCGAAAAAAAAAAAAAAAAAAAAACTTTTTGAAAATGGTTAAAAATTATTTTCGGGGTCCTTTCCAGAATGGCGCAAATTCGGCATGTCCGGGGTCACAGTTTTTAAGTCCCGAAAAAAAAAAAAAAAAAAAAAAAAAAAAACTTTTTTGAAAATGGTTAAAAATTATTTTCGGGGTCCTTTCCAGAATGGCGCAAATTCGGCATGTCCGGGGTCACAGTTTTTAAGTCCCGAAAAAAAAAAAAAAAAAAACTTTTTTTGAAAATGGTTAAAAATTATTTTCGGGGTCCTTTCCAGAATGGCGCAAATTCGGCATGTCCGGGGTCACAGTTTTTAAGTCCCGAAAAAAAAAAAAAAAAAAAAACTTTTTTTGAAAATGGTTAAAAATTATTTTCGGGGTCCTTTCCAGAATGGCGCAAATTCGGCATGTCCGGGGTCACAGTTTTTAAGTCCCGAAAAAAAAAAAAAAAAAAAACTTTTTTTTGAAAATGGTTAAAAATTATTTTCGGGGTCCTTTCCAGAATGGCGCAAATTCGGCATGTCCGGGGTCACAGTTTTTAAGTCCCGAAAAAAAAAAAAAAAAAAACTTTTTTTTGAAAATGGTTAAAAATTATTTTCGGGGTCCTTTCCAGAATGGCGCAAATTGGCATGTCCGGGGTCACAGTTTTTAAGTCCCGAAAAAAAAAAAAAAAAAACTTTTTTTTGAAAATGGTTAAAAATTATTTTCGGGGTCCTTTCCAGAATGGCGCAAATTCGGCATGTCCGGGGTCACAGTTTTTAAGTCCCGAAAAAAAAAAAAAAAAAAAAAAACTTTTTTTTGAAAATGGTTAAAAATTATTTTCGGGGTCCTTTCCAGAATGGCGCAAATTCGGCATGTCCGGGGTCACAGTTTTTAAGTCCCGAAAAAAAAAAAAAAAAAAAAAAAAAATTTTTTGAAAATGGTTAAAAATTATTTTCGGGGTCCTTTCCAGAATGGCGCAAATTCGGCATGTCCGGGGTCACAGTTTTTAAGTCCCGAAAAAAAAAAAAAAAAACTTTTTTGAAAATGGTTAAAAATTATTTTCGGGGTCCTTTCCAGAATGGCGCAAATTCGGCATGTCCGGGGTCACAGTTTTTAAGTCCCGAAAAAAAAAAAAAAAAAAACTTTTTTGAAAATGGTTAAAAATTATTTTCGGGGTCCTTTCCAGAATGGCGCAAATTGGCATGTCCGGGGTCACAGTTTTTAAGTCCCGAAAAAAAAAAAAAAAAAAAACTTTTTTGAAAATGGTTAAAAATTATTTTCGGGGTCCTTTCCAGAATGGCGCAAATTCGGCATGTCCGGGGTCACAGTTTTTAAGTCCCGAAAAAAAAAAAAAAAAAAAAAAATTTTTGAAAATGGTTAAAAATTATTTTCGGGGTCCTTTCCAGAATGGCGCAAATTGGCATGTCCGGGGTCACAGTTTTTAAGTCCCGAAAAAAAAAAAAAAAAAAAAAACTTTTGAAAATGGTTAAAAATTATTTTCGGGGTCCTTTCCAGAATGGCGCAAATTCGGCATGTCCGGGGTCACAGTTTTTAAGTCCCGAAAAAAAAAAAAAAAAAAAAACTTTTTTTTGAAAATGGTTAAAAATTATTTTCGGGGTCCTTTCCAGAATGGCGCAAATTGGCATGTCCGGGGTCACAGTTTTTAAGTCCCGAAAAAAAAAAAAAAAAAAAAAAAAAACTTTTTGAAAATGGTTAAAAATTATTTTCGGGGTCCTTTCCAGAATGGCGCAAATTGGCATGTCCGGGGTCACAGTTTTTAAGTCCCGAAAAAAAAAAAAAAAAAAAAAAAAACTTTTGAAAATGGTTAAAAATTATTTTCGGGGTCCTTTCCAGAATGGCGCAAATTCGGCATGTCCGGGTCACAGTTTTTAAGTCCCGAAAAAAAAAAAAAAAAAAAAACTTTTTTGAAAATGGTTAAAAATTATTTTCGGGGTCCTTTCCAGAATGGCGCAAATTGGCATGTCCGGGGTCACAGTTTTTAAGTCCCGAAAAAAAAAAAAAAAAAAACTTTTTTTTGAAAATGGTTAAAAATTATTTTCGGGGTCCTTTCCAGAATGGCGCAAATTGGCATGTCCGGGGTCACAGTTTTTAAGTCCCGAAAAAAAAAAAAAAAAAAAAAAAAAAAAACTTTTGAAAATGGTTAAAAATTATTTTCGGGGTCCTTTCCAGAATGGCGCAAATTCGGCATGTCCGGGGTCACAGTTTTTAAGTCCCGAAAAAAAAAAAAAAAAAAAAAACTTTTTTGAAAATGGTTAAAAATTATTTTCGGGGTCCTTTCCAGAATGGCGCAAATTCGGCATGTCCGGGGTCACAGTTTTTAAGTCCCGAAAAAAAAAAAAAAAAAAAAAAAAAACTTTTTTGAAAATGGTTAAAAATTATTTTCGGGGTCCTTTCCAGAATGGCGCAAATTCGGCATGTCCGGGGTCACAGTTTTTAAGTCCCGAAAAAAAAAAAAAAAAAAAAAACTTTTTTGAAAATGGTTAAAAATTATTTTCGGGGTCCTTTCCAGAATGGCGCAAATTCGGCATGTCCGGGGTCACAGTTTTTAAGTCCCGAAAAAAAAAAAAAAAAAAACTTTTTTTTGAAAATGGTTAAAAATTATTTTCGGGGTCCTTTCCAGAATGGCGCAAATTGGCATGTCCGGGGTCACAGTTTTTAAGTCCCGAAAAAAAAAAAAAAAAAAAAAAAACTTTTTTGAAAATGGTTAAAAATTATTTTCGGGGTCCTTTCCAGAATGGCGCAAATTGGCATGTCCGGGGTCACAGTTTTTAAGTCCCGAAAAAAAAAAAAAAAAAAACTTTTTTGAAAATGGTTAAAAATTATTTTCGGGGTCCTTTCCAGAATGGCGCAAATTCGGCATGTCCGGGGTCACAGTTTTTAAGTCCCGAAAAAAAAAAAAAAAAAAAACTTTTTTGAAAATGGTTAAAAATTATTTTCGGGGTCCTTTCCAGAATGGCGCAAATTGGCATGTCCGGGGTCACAGTTTTTAAGTCCCGAAAAAAAAAAAAAAAACTTTTTTGAAAATGGTTAAAAATTATTTTCGGGGTCCTTTCCAGAATGGCGCAAATTGGCATGTCCGGGGTCACAGTTTTTAAGTCCCGAAAAAAAAAAAAAAAAACTTTTTTGAAAATGGTTAAAAATTATTTTCGGGGTCCTTTCCAGAATGGCGCAAATTCGGCATGTCCGGGGTCACAGTTTTTAAGTCCCGAAAAAAAAAAAAAAAAAAAAAATGGCTTTTTTGAAAATGGTTAAAAATTATTTTCGGGGTCCTTTCCAGAATGGCGCAAATTGGCATGTCCGGGGTCACAGTTTTTAAGTCCCGAAAAAAAAAAAAAAAAAAAAACTTTTTTGAAAATGGTTAAAAATTATTTTCGGGGTCCTTTCCAGAATGGCGCAAATTCGGCATGTCCGGGGTCACAGTTTTTAAGTCCCGAAAAAAAAAAAAAAAAAAAAACTTTTTTGAAAATGGTTAAAAATTATTTTCGGGGTCCTTTCCAGAATGGCGCAAATTGGCATGTCCGGGGTCACAGTTTTTAAGTCCCGAAAAAAAAAAAAAAAACTTTTTTGAAAATGGTTAAAAATTATTTTCGGGGTCCTTTCCAGAATGGCGCAAATTCGGCATGTCCGGGGTCACAGTTTTTAAGTCCCGAAAAAAAAAAAAAAAAAAAACTTTTTTTTGAAAATGGTTAAAAATTATTTTCGGGGTCCTTTCCAGAATGGCGCAAATTCGGCATGTCCGGGGTCACAGTTTTTAAGTCCCGAAAAAAAAAAAAAAAAAAAAAAAAAAAAACTTTTTGAAAATGGTTAAAAATTATTTTCGGGGTCCTTTCCAGAATGGCGCAAATTGGCATGTCCGGGGTCACAGTTTTTAAGTCCCGAAAAAAAAAAAAAAAAACTTTTTTGAAAATGGTTAAAAATTATTTTCGGGGTCCTTTCCAGAATGGCGCAAATTCGGCATGTCCAGGGTCACAGTTTTTAAGTCCCGAAAAAAAAAAAAAAAAAAATTTTTTGAAAATGGTTAAAAATTATTTTCGGGGTCCTTTCCAGAATGGCGCAAATTGGCATGTCCGGGGTCACAGTTTTTAAGTCCCGAAAAAAAAAAAAAAAAAACTTTTTTGAAAATGGTTAAAAATTATTTTCGGGGTCCTTTCCAGAATGGCGCAAATTGGCATGTCCGGGGTCACAGTTTTTAAGTCCCGAAAAAAAAAAAAAAAAAAAAAAAACTTTTGAAAATGGTTAAAAATTATTTTCGGGGTCCTTTCCAGAATGGCGCAAATTGGCATGTCCGGGGTCACAGTTTTTAAGTCCCGAAAAAAAAAAAAAAAAAAAAAAAACTTTTTGAAAATGGTTAAAAATTATTTTCGGGGTCCTTTCCAGAATGGCGCAAATTGGCATGTCCGGGTCACAGTTTTTAAGTCCCGAAAAAAAAAAAAAAAACTTTTTTGAAAATGGTTAAAAATTATTTTCGGGGTCCTTTCCAGAATGGCGCAAATTGGCATGTCCGGGGTCACAGTTTTTAAGTCCCGAAAAAAAAAAAAAAAAAAAAACTTTTTGAAAATGGTTAAAAATTATTTTCGGGGTCCTTTCCAGAATGGCGCAAATTCGGCATGTCCGGGGTCACAGTTTTTAAGTCCCGAAAAAAAAAAAAAAAAAAAAAACTTTTTTTTGAAAATGGTTAAAAATTATTTTCGGGGTCCTTTCCAGAATGGCGCAAATTCGGCATGTCCGGGGTCACAGTTTTTAAGTCCCGAAAAAAAAAAAAAAAAAAACTTTTTTTTGAAAATGGTTAAAAATTATTTTCGGGGTCCTTTCCAGAATGGCGCAAATTCGGCATGTCCGGGGTCACAGTTTTTAAGTCCCGAAAAAAAAAAAAAAAACTTTTTTGAAAATGGTTAAAAATTATTTTCGGGGTCCTTTCCAGAATGGCGCAAATTCGGCATGTCCGGGGTCACAGTTTTTAAGTCCCGAAAAAAAAAAAAAAAAAAAAAAACTTTTGAAAATGGTTAAAAATTATTTTCGGGGTCCTTTCCAGAATGGCGCAAATTCGGCATGTCCGGGGTCACAGTTTTTAAGTCCCGAAAAAAAAAAAAAAAAACTTTTTTTTGAAAATGGTTAAAAATTATTTTCGGGGTCCTTTCCAGAATGGCGCAAATTCGGCATGTCCGGGGTCACAGTTTTTAAGTCCCGAAAAAAAAAAAAAAACTTTTTTTTGAAAATGGTTAAAAATTATTTTCGGGGTCCTTTCCAGAATGGCGCAAATTCGGCATGTCCGGGGTCACAGTTTTTAAGTCCCGAAAAAAAAAAAAAAAAAAAAACTTTTTTGAAAATGGTTAAAAATTATTTTCGGGGTCCTTTCCAGAATGGCGCAAATTCGGCATGTCCGGGGTCACAGTTTTTAAGTCCCGAAAAAAAAAAAAAAAAAAACTTTTTTGAAAATGGTTAAAAATTATTTTCGGGGTCCTTTCCAGAATGGCGCAAATTGGCATGTCCGGGGTCACAGTTTTTAAGTCCCGAAAAAAAAAAAAAAAAAAAACTTTTTTGAAAATGGTTAAAAATTATTTTCGGGGTCCTTTCCAGAATGGCGCAAATTCGGCATGTCCGGGGTCACAGTTTTTAAGTCCCGAAAAAAAAAAAAAAAAAAAAAAACTTTTTGAAAATGGTTAAAAATTATTTTCGGGGTCCTTTCCAGAATGGCGCAAATTCGGCATGTCCGGGGTCACAGTTTTTAAGTCCCGAAAAAAAAAAAAAAAAAAATTTTTTGAAAATGGTTAAAAATTATTTTCGGGGTCCTTTCCAGAATGGCGCAAATTCGGCATGTCCGGGGTCACAGTTTTTAAGTCCCGAAAAAAAAAAAAAAAAAAAAACTTTTGAAAATGGTTAAAAATTATTTTCGGGGTCCTTTCCAGAATGGCGCAAATTCGGCATGTCCGGGGTCACAGTTTTTAAGTCCCGAAAAAAAAAAAAAAAAAAAAAAATTTTTGAAAATGGTTAAAAATTATTTTCGGGGTCCTTTCCAGAATGGCGCAAATTGGCATGTCCGGGGTCACAGTTTTTAAGTCCCGAAAAAAAAAAAAAAAAAAAAAAAAAATTTTTTGAAAATGGTTAAAAATTATTTTCGGGGTCCTTTCCAGAATGGCGCAAATTCGGCATGTCCGGGGTCACAGTTTTTAAGTCCCGAAAAAAAAAAAAAAAAAAAAACTTTTTGAAAATGGTTAAAAATTATTTTCGGGGTCCTTTCCAGAATGGCGCAAATTGGCATGTCCGGGGTCACAGTTTTTAAGTCCCGAAAAAAAAAAAAAAAAAAAAAAACTTTTTTGAAAATGGTTAAAAATTATTTTCGGGGTCCTTTCCAGAATGGCGCAAATTCGGCATGTCCGGGGTCACAGTTTTTAAGTCCCGAAAAAAAAAAAAAAAAAAACTTTTTTGAAAATGGTTAAAAATTATTTTCGGGGTCCTTTCCAGAATGGCGCAAATTCGGCATGTCCGGGGTCACAGTTTTTAAGTCCCGAAAAAAAAAAAAAAAAAAAAAAAAAACTTTTTGAAAATGGTTAAAAATTATTTTCGGGGTCCTTTCCAGAATGGCGCAAATTGGCATGTCCGGGGTCACAGTTTTTAAGTCCCGAAAAAAAAAAAAAAAAAAAAATTTTTTTTGAAAATGGTTAAAAATTATTTTCGGGGTCCTTTCCAGAATGGCGCAAATTCGGCATGTCCGGGGTCACAGTTTTTAAGTCCCGAAAAAAAAAAAAAAAAAAACTTTTTTTGAAAATGGTTAAAAATTATTTTCGGGGTCCTTTCCAGAATGGCGCAAATTCGGCATGTCCGGGGTCACAGTTTTTAAGTCCCGAAAAAAAAAAAAAAAAAACTTTTTTGAAAATGGTTAAAAATTATTTTCGGGGTCCTTTCCAGAATGGCGCAAATTGGCATGTCCGGGGTCACAGTTTTTAAGTCCCGAAAAAAAAAAAAAAAAACTTTTTTGAAAATGGTTAAAAATTATTTTCGGGGTCCTTTCCAGAATGGCGCAAATTGGCATGTCCAGGGTCACAGTTTTTAAGTCCCGAAAAAAAAAAAAAAAAAAAAACTTTTTTTGAAATGGTTAAAAATTATTTTCGGGGTCCTTTCCAGAATGGCGCAAATTCGGCATGTCCGGGGTCACAGTTTTTAAGTCCCGAAAAAAAAAAAAAAAAAAAAACTTTTTTGAAAATGGTTAAAAATTATTTTCGGGGTCCTTTCCAGAATGGCGCAAATTGGCATGTCCGGGGTCACAGTTTTTAAGTCCAAAAAAAAAACTTTTTTGAAAATGGTTAAAAATTATTTTCGGGGTCCTTTCCAGAATGGCGCAAATTGGCATGTCCAGGGTCACAGTTTTTAAGTCCCGAAAAAAAAAAAAAAAAAAAAAACTTTTTTGAAAATGGTTAAAAATTATTTTCGGGGTCCTTTCCAGAATGGCGCAAATTGGGCATGTCCGGGGTCACAGTTTTTAAGTCCCGAAAAAAAAAAAAAAAAAAACTTTTTTGAAAATGGTTAAAAATTATTTTCGGGGTCCTTTCCAGAATGGCGCAAATTGGCATGTCCGGGGTCACAGTTTTTAAGTCCCGAAAAAAAAAAAAAAAAAAAAAAAACTTTTGAAAATGGTTAAAAATTATTTTCGGGGTCCTTTCCAGAATGGCGCAAATTGGCATGTCCGGGGTCACAGTTTTTAAGTCCCGAAAAAAAAAAAAAAAAACTTTTTTGAAAATGGTTAAAAATTATTTTCGGGGTCCTTTCCAGAATGGCGCAAATTCGGCATGTCCGGGGTCCAGTTTTTAAGTCCCGAAAAAAAAAAAAAAAAAAAAAAAAAAACTTTTTTGAAAATGGTTAAAAATTATTTTCGGGGTCCTTTCCAGAATGGCGCAAATTGGCATGTCCGGGGTCACAGTTTTTAAGTCCCGAAAAAAAAAAAAAAAAAAAAAAAAACTTTTTGAAAATGGTTAAAAATTATTTTCGGGGTCCTTTCCAGAATGGCGCAAATTCGGCATGTCCGGGTCACAGTTTTTAAGTCCCGAAAAAAAAAAAAAAAAAAAAACTTTTTTGAAAATGGTTAAAAATTATTTTCGGGGTCCTTTCCAGAATGGCGCAAATTGGCATGTCCGGGGTCACAGTTTTTAAGTCCCGAAAAAAAAAAAAAAAAAAACTTTTTTGAAAATGGTTAAAAATTATTTTCGGGGTCCTTTCCAGAATGGCGCAAATTGGCATGTCCGGGGTCACAGTTTTTAAGTCCCGAAAAAAAAAAAAAAAAAAACTTTTTTGAAAATGGTTAAAAATTATTTTCGGGGTCCTTTCCAGAATGGCGCAAATTGGCATGTCCGGGGTCACAGTTTTTAAGTCCCGAAAAAAAAAAAAAAAAAAAAAAACTTTTTTGAAAATGGTTAAAAATTATTTTCGGGGTCCTTTCCAGAATGGCGCAAATTCGGCATGTCCGGGGTCACAGTTTTTAAGTCCCGAAAAAAAAAAAAAAAAAAAAAAACTTTTTTGAAAATGGTTAAAAATTATTTTCGGGGTCCTTTCCAGAATGGCGCAAATTCGGCATGTCCGGGGTCACAGTTTTTAAGTCCCGAAAAAAAAAAAAAAAAAAAAAAAAACTTTTTTGAAAATGGTTAAAAATTATTTTCGGGGTCCTTTCCAGAATGGCGCAAATTGGCATGTCCGGGGTCACAGTTTTTAAGTCCCGAAAAAAAAAAAAAAAAAAAAAAAAAAAAAAAAAAACTTTTTGAAATGGTTAAAAATTATTTTCGGGGTCCTTTCCAGAATGGCGCAAATTGGCATGTCCGGGGTCACAGTTTTTAAGTCCCGAAAAAAAAAAAAAAAAAAAAAAACTTTTGAAAATGGTTAAAAATTATTTTCGGGGTCCTTTCCAGAATGGCGCAAATTGGCATGTCCGGGGTCACAGTTTTTAAGTCCCGAAAAAAAAAAAAAAAAAAAAACTTTTTTGAAAATGGTTAAAAATTATTTTCGGGGTCCTTTCCAGAATGGCGCAAATTGGCATGTCCGGGGTCACAGTTTTTAAGTCCCGAAAAAAAAAAAAAAAAAAAAACTTTTTTGAAAATGGTTAAAAATTATTTTCGGGGTCCTTTCCAGAATGGCGCAAATTGGCATGTCCGGGTCACAGTTTTTAAGTCCCGAAAAAAAAAAAAAAAAAAAACTTTTTTTGAAAATGGTTAAAAATTATTTTCGGGGTCCTTTCCAGAATGGCGCAAATTGGCATGTCCGGGGTCACAGTTTTTAAGTCCCGAAAAAAAAAAAAAAAAAAAAACTTTTTTTTGAAAATGGTTAAAAATTATTTTCGGGGTCCTTTCCAGAATGGCGCAAATTGGCATGTCCGGGGTCACAGTTTTTAAGTCCCGAAAAAAAAAAAAACTTTTTGAAAATGGTTAAAAATTATTTTCGGGGTCCTTTCCAGAATGGCGCAAATTCGGCATGTCCGGGTCACAGTTTTTAAGTCCCGAAAAAAAAAAAAAAAACTTTTTTTTGAAAATGGTTAAAAATTATTTTCGGGGTCCTTTCCAGAATGGCGCAAATTCGGCATGTCCGGGGTCACAGTTTTTAAGTCCCGAAAAAAAAAAAAAAAAAAAAAAAAACTTTTTGAAAATGGTTAAAAATTATTTTCGGGGTCCTTTCCAGAATGGCGCAAATTGGCATGTCCGGGGTCACAGTTTTTAAGTCCCGAAAAAAAAAAAAAAAAAAAAAACTTTTTTGAAAATGGTTAAAAATTATTTTCGGGGTCCTTTCCAGAATGGCGCAAATTGGCATGTCCGGGGTCACAGTTTTTAAGTCCCGAAAAAAAAAAAAAAAACTTTTTTGAAAATGGTTAAAAATTATTTTCGGGGTCCTTTCCAGAATGGCGCAAATTCGGCATGTCCGGGGTCACAGTTTTTAAGTCCCGAAAAAAAAAAAAAAAAAAAAAACTTTTTTGAAAATGGTTAAAAATTATTTTCGGGGTCCTTTCCAGAATGGCGCAAATTGGCATGTCCGGGGTCACAGTTTTTAAGTCCCGAAAAAAAAAAAAAAAAAAAAAAACTTTTTTGAAAATGGTTAAAAATTATTTTCGGGGTCCTTTCCAGAATGGCGCAAATTGGCATGTCCGGGGTCACAGTTTTTAAGTCCCGAAAAAAAAAAAAAAAAAAAAAAAAACTTTTTTGAAAATGGTTAAAAATTATTTTCGGGGTCCTTTCCAGAATGGCGCAAATTCGGCATGTCCGGGGTCACAGTTTTTAAGTCCCGAAAAAAAAAAAAAAAAAAACTTTTTTTGAAAATGGTTAAAAATTATTTTCGGGGTCCTTTCCAGAATGGCGCAAATTGGCATGTCCGGGGTCACAGTTTTTAAGTCCCGAAAAAAAAAAAAAAAAAAGAATGGCTTTTTTTTTTTAAGAAAATGGTTAAAAATTATTTTCGGGGTCCTTTCCAGAATGGCGCAAATTCGGCATGTCCGGGTCACAGTTTTTAAGTCCCGAAAAAAAAAAAAAAAAAAAAAAAAACTTTTTTGAAAATGGTTAAAAATTATTTTCGGGGTCCTTTCCAGAATGGCGCAAATTGGCATGTCCGGGGTCACAGTTTTTAAGTCCCGAAAAAAAAAAAAAAAAAAAAAAAACTTTTTTTGAAAATGGTTAAAAATTATTTTCGGGGTCCTTTCCAGAATGGCGCAAATTGGCATGTCCGGGGTCACAGTTTTTAAGTCCCGAAAAAAAAAAAAAAAAAAAAAACTTTTTTGAAAATGGTTAAAAATTATTTTCGGGGTCCTTTCCAGAATGGCGCAAATTGGCATGTCCGGGGTCACAGTTTTTAAGTCCCGAAAAAAAAAAAAAAAAAAACTTTTTTGAAAATGGTTAAAAATTATTTTCGGGGTCCTTTCCAGAATGGCGCAAATTGGCATGTCCGGGGTCACAGTTTTTAAGTCCCGAAAAAAAAAAAAAAAAAAAAATTTTTTTTGAAAATGGTTAAAAATTATTTTCGGGGTCCTTTCCAGAATGGCGCAAATTGGCATGTCCGGGGTCACAGTTTTTAAGTCCCGAAAAAAAAAAAAAAAAAAAAAAAAACTTTTTTGAAAATGGTTAAAAATTATTTTCGGGGTCCTTTCCAGAATGGCGCAAATTGGCATGTCCGGGGTCACAGTTTTTAAGTCCCGAAAAAAAAAAAAAAAAAAAAACTTTTTGAAAATGGTTAAAAATTATTTTCGGGGTCCTTTCCAGAATGGCGCAAATTCGGCATGTCCGGGGTCACAGTTTTTAAGTCCCGAAAAAAAAAAAAAAAAAAAAAACTTTTTTGAAAATGGTTAAAAATTATTTTCGGGGTCCTTTCCAGAATGGCGCAAATTGGCATGTCCGGGGTCACAGTTTTTAAGTCCCGAAAAAAAAAAAAAAAAAATCACTTTTTTTTGAAAATGGTTAAAAATTATTTTCGGGGTCCTTTCCAGAATGGCGCAAATTCGGCATGTCCGGGGTCACAGTTTTTAAGTCCCGAAAAAAAAAAAAAAAAAAAAAAACTTTTTGAAAATGGTTAAAAATTATTTTCGGGGTCCTTTCCAGAATGGCGCAAATTGGCATGTCCGGGGTCACAGTTTTTAAGTCCCGAAAAAAAAAAAAAAAAAAAAACTTTTTTTTGAAAATGGTTAAAAATTATTTTCGGGGTCCTTTCCAGAATGGCGCAAATTCGGCATGTCCGGGGTCACAGTTTTTAAGTCCCGAAAAAAAAAAAAAAAAACTTTTTTGAAAATGGTTAAAAATTATTTTCGGGGTCCTTTCCAGAATGGCGCAAATTCGGCATGTCCGGGGTCACAGTTTTTAAGTCCCGAAAAAAAAAAAAAAAAAAAAAACTTTTTGAAAATGGTTAAAAATTATTTTCGGGGTCCTTTCCAGAATGGCGCAAATTGGCATGTCCGGGGTCACAGTTTTTAAGTCCCGAAAAAAAAAAAAAAACTTTTTTTTGAAAATGGTTAAAAATTATTTTCGGGGTCCTTTCCAGAATGGCGCAAATTGGCATGTCCGGGGTCACAGTTTTTAAGTCCCGAAAAAAAAAAAAAAAAAAACTTTTTTGAAATGGTTAAAAATTATTTTCGGGGTCCTTTCCAGAATGGCGCAAATTGGCATGTCCGGGTCACAGTTTTTAAGTCCCGAAAAAAAAAAAAAAAAAAAAAAAAACTTTTTTGAAAATGGTTAAAAATTATTTTCGGGGTCCTTTCCAGAATGGCGCAAATTGGCATGTCCGGGGTCACAGTTTTTAAGTCCCGAAAAAAAAAAAAAAAAAAAAAAAAAAAAAAAAAAAAACTTTTTTGAAAATGGTTAAAAATTATTTTCGGGGTCCTTTCCAGAATGGCGCAAATTGGCATGTCCGGGGTCACAGTTTTTAAGTCCCGAAAAAAAAAAAAAAAAAAAAAAAAAAACTTTTGAAAATGGTTAAAAATTATTTTCGGGGTCCTTTCCAGAATGGCGCAAATTGGCATGTCCGGGGTCACAGTTTTTAAGTCCCGAAAAAAAAAAAAAAAAAAAAACTTTTTTGAAAATGGTTAAAAATTATTTTCGGGGTCCTTTCCAGAATGGCGCAAATCGGCATGTCCGGGGTCACAGTTTTAAGTCCCGAAAAAAAAAAAAAAAAAAAAACTTTTTTGAAAATGGTTAAAAATTATTTTCGGGGTCCTTTCCAGAATGGCGCAAATTGGCATGTCCGGGGTCACAGTTTTTAAGTCCCGAAAAAAAAAAAAAAAAAAAAAAACACTTTTGAAAATGGTTAAAAATTATTTTCGGGGTCCTTTCCAGAATGGCGCAAATTCGGCATGTCCGGGGTCACAGTTTTTAAGTCCCGAAAAAAAAAAAAAAAAAAAAAAAAACTTTTTGAAAATGGTTAAAAATTATTTTCGGGGTCCTTTCCAGAATGGCGCAAATTGGCATGTCCGGGGTCACAGTTTTTAAGTCCCGAAAAAAAAAAAAAAAAAAAACTTTTGAAAATGGTTAAAAATTATTTTCGGGGTCCTTTCCAGAATGGCGCAAATTGGCATGTCCGGGGTCACAGTTTTTAAGTCCCGAAAAAAAAAAAAAAAAAAAAAAACCAGAATTTTGAAAATGGTTAAAAATTATTTTCGGGGTCCTTTCCAGAATGGCGCAAATTCGCATGTCCGGGGTCACAGTTTTTAAGTCCCGAAAAAAAAAAAAAAAAAAAACTTTTTTGAAAATGGTTAAAAATTATTTTCGGGGTCCTTTCCAGAATGGCGCAAATTGGCATGTCCGGGGTCACAGTTTTTAAGTCCCGAAAAAAAAAAAAAAAAAAAAACTTTTTTGAAAATGGTTAAAAATTATTTTCGGGGTCCTTTCCAGAATGGCGCAAATTGGCATGTCCGGGGTCACAGTTTTTAAGTCCCGAAAAAAAAAAAAAAAAAAACTTTTTTGAAAATGGTTAAAAATTATTTTCGGGGTCCTTTCCAGAATGGCGCAAATTGGCATGTCCGGGGTCACAGTTTTTAAGTCCCGAAAAAAAAAAAAAAAAAAAACTTTTTTTTTGAAAATGGTTAAAAATTATTTTCGGGGTCCTTTCCAGAATGGCGCAAATTGGCATGTCCGGGGTCACAGTTTTTAAGTCCCGAAAAAAAAAAAAAAAAAACTTTTTTTTGAAAATGGTTAAAAATTATTTTCGGGGTCCTTTCCAGAATGGCGCAAATTCGGTCCATGTCCGGGGTCACAGTTTTTAAGTCCCGAAAAAAAAAAAAAAAAAAAAACTTTTTTGAAAATGGTTAAAAATTATTTTCGGGGTCCTTTCCAGAATGGCGCAAATTGGCATGTCCGGGGTCACAGTTTTTAAGTCCCGAAAAAAAAAAAAAAAAAAAAAAAAAACTTTTGAAAATGGTTAAAAATTATTTTCGGGGTCCTTTCCAGAATGGCGCAAATTGGCATGTCCGGGGTCACAGTTTTTAAGTCCCGAAAAAAAAAAAAAAACTTTTTTGAAAATGGTTAAAAATTATTTTCGGGGTCCTTTCCAGAATGGCGCAAATTGGCATGTCCGGGGTCACAGTTTTTAAGTCCCGAAAAAAAAAAAAAAAAAAAAAAATTCGGCTTTTTTTTGAAAATGGTTAAAAATTATTTTCGGGGTCCTTTCCAGAATGGCGCAAATTCGGCATGTCCGGGGTCACAGTTTTTAAGTCCCGAAAAAAAAAAAATTTGAAAATGGTTAAAAATTATTTTCGGGGTCCTTTCCAGAATGGCGCAAATTGGCATGTCCGGGGTCACAGTTTTTAAGTCCCGAAAAAAAAAAAAAAAAAAAAAAAACTTTTTGAAAATGGTTAAAAATTATTTTCGGGGTCCTTTCCAGAATGGCGCAAATTCGGCATGTCCGGGGTCACAGTTTTTAAGTCCCGAAAAAAAAAAAAAAAAAAACTTTTTTGAAAATGGTTAAAAATTATTTTCGGGGTCCTTTCCAGAATGGCGCAAATTCGGCATGTCCGGGGTCACAGTTTTTAAGTCCCGAAAAAAAAAAAAAAAAAAAAAAAAAAAACTGAAAATGGTTAAAAATTATTTTCGGGGTCCTTTCCAGAATGGCGCAAATTGGGCATGTCCGGGGTCACAGTTTTTAAGTCCCGAAAAAAAAAAAAAAAAAAAACTTTTTGAAAATGGTTAAAAATTATTTTCGGGGTCCTTTCCAGAATGGCGCAAATTGGCATGTCCGGGGTCACAGTTTTTAAGTCCCGAAAAAAAAAAAAAAAAAAAAAACTTTTTGAAAATGGTTAAAAATTATTTTCGGGGTCCTTTCCAGAATGGCGCAAATTGGCATGTCCGGGGTCACAGTTTTTAAGTCCCGAAAAAAAAAAAAAAAAAAAAAACTTTTTTGAAAATGGTTAAAAATTATTTTCGGGGTCCTTTCCAGAATGGCGCAAATTCGGCATGTCCGGGGTCACAGTTTTTAAGTCCCGAAAAAAAAAAAAAAAAAAAAAAAAAAAACTTTTTTGAAAATGGTTAAAAATTATTTTCGGGGTCCTTTCCAGAATGGCGCAAATTGGCATGTCCGGGGTCACAGTTTTTAAGTCCCGAAAAAAAAAAAAAAAAAAAAAAAACTTTTTGAAAATGGTTAAAAATTATTTTCGGGGTCCTTTCCAGAATGGCGCAAATTGGCATGTCCGGGGTCACAGTTTTTAAGTCCCGAAAAAAAAAAAAAAAAAAACTTTTTTGAAAATGGTTAAAAATTATTTTCGGGGTCCTTTCCAGAATGGCGCAAATTGGCATGTCCGGGGTCACAGTTTTTAAGTCCCGAAAAAAAAAAAAAAAAAAACTTTTTGAAAATGGTTAAAAATTATTTTCGGGGTCCTTTCCAGAATGGCGCAAATTGGCATGTCCGGGTCACAGTTTTTAAGTCCCGAAAAAAAAAAAAAAAAAAACTTTTTTGAAAATGGTTAAAAATTATTTTCGGGGTCCTTTCCAGAATGGCGCAAATTGGCATGTCCGGGGTCACAGTTTTTAAGTCCCGAAAAAAAAAAAAAAAAAAAAAATTTTTGAAAATGGTTAAAAATTATTTTCGGGGTCCTTTCCAGAATGGCGCAAATTCGGCATGTCCGGGGTCACAGTTTTTAAGTCCCGAAAAAAAAAAAAAAAAAAAAAAAAAATGGTTAAAAATTATTTTCGGGGTCCTTTCCAGAATGGCGCAAATTCGGCATGTCCGGGGTCACAGTTTTTAAGTCCCGAAAAAAAAAAAAAAAAAAAACTTTTTGAAAATGGTTAAAAATTATTTTCGGGGTCCTTTCCAGAATGGCGCAAATTGGCATGTCCGGGGTCACAGTTTTTAAGTCCCGAAAAAAAAAAAAAAAAAAAAACTTTTTGAAAATGGTTAAAAATTATTTTCGGGGTCCTTTCCAGAATGGCGCAAATTGGCATGTCCGGGGTCACAGTTTTTAAGTCCCGAAAAAAAAAAAAAAAAAAAACTTTTTTGAAAATGGTTAAAAATTATTTTCGGGGTCCTTTCCAGAATGGCGCAAATTGGCATGTCCGGGGTCACAGTTTTTAAGTCCCGAAAAAAAAAAAAAAAAAAAACTTTTTTGAAAATGGTTAAAAATTATTTTCGGGGTCCTTTCCAGAATGGCGCAAATTGGCATGTCCGGGGTCACAGTTTTTAAGTCCCGAAAAAAAAAAAAAAAAAAAAAAAAAACTTTTGAAAATGGTTAAAAATTATTTTCGGGGTCCTTTCCAGAATGGCGCAAATTCGGCATGTCCGGGGTCACAGTTTTTAAGTCCCGAAAAAAAAAAAAAAAAAAAAAAAAAACTTTTTGAAAATGGTTAAAAATTATTTTCGGGGTCCTTTCCAGAATGGCGCAAATTGGGCATGTCCGGGGTCACAGTTTTTAAGTCCCGAAAAAAAAAAAAAAAAAAACTTTTTTTTGAAAATGGTTAAAAATTATTTTCGGGGTCCTTTCCAGAATGGCGCAAATTGGCATGTCCGGGGTCACAGTTTTTAAGTCCCGAAAAAAAAAAAAAAAAAAAAACTTTTTTTGAAAATGGTTAAAAATTATTTTCGGGGTCCTTTCCAGAATGGCGCAAATTGGCATGTCCGGGGTCACAGTTTTTAAGTCCCGAAAAAAAAAAAAAAAAACTTTTTTGAAAATGGTTAAAAATTATTTTCGGGGTCCTTTCCAGAATGGCGCAAATTGGCATGTCCGGGGTCACAGTTTTTAAGTCCCGAAAAAAAAAAAAAAAAAAAAAACTTTTTGAAAATGGTTAAAAATTATTTTCGGGGTCCTTTCCAGAATGGCGCAAATTGGCATGTCCGGGGTCACAGTTTTTAAGTCCCGAAAAAAAAAAAAAAAAAAAAACTTTTTTGAAAATGGTTAAAAATTATTTTCGGGGTCCTTTCCAGAATGGCGCAAATTGGCATGTCCGGGGTCACAGTTTTTAAGTCCCGAAAAAAAAAAAAAAAAAAACTTTTTTGAAAATGGTTAAAAATTATTTTCGGGGTCCTTTCCAGAATGGCGCAAATTGGCATGTCCGGGTCACAGTTTTTAAGTCCCGAAAAAAAAAAAAAAAAAAAAAAACTTTTTTTGAAAATGGTTAAAAATTATTTTCGGGGTCCTTTCCAGAATGGCGCAAATTCGGCATGTCCGGGGTCACAGTTTTTAAGTCCCGAAAAAAAAAAAAAAAAAAATTTTTGAAAATGGTTAAAAATTATTTTCGGGGTCCTTTCCAGAATGGCGCAAATTGGCATGTCCGGGGTCACAGTTTTTAAGTCCCGAAAAAAAAAAAAAAAAAAAAAAAACTTTTTTGAAAATGGTTAAAAATTATTTTCGGGGTCCTTTCCAGAATGGCGCAAATTCGGCATGTCCGGGTCACAGTTTTTAAGTCCCGAAAAAAAAAAAAAAAAAAAAAACTTTTTGAAAATGGTTAAAAATTATTTTCGGGGTCCTTTCCAGAATGGCGCAAATTGGCATGTCCGGGGTCACAGTTTTTAAGTCCCGAAAAAAAAAAAAAAAAAAAAAACTTTTTTGAAAATGGTTAAAAATTATTTTCGGGGTCCTTTCCAGAATGGCGCAAATTCGGCATGTCCGGGGTCACAGTTTTTAAGTCCCGAAAAAAAAAAAAAAAAAAAAAAAAACTTTTTGAAAATGGTTAAAAATTATTTTCGGGGTCCTTTCCAGAATGGCGCAAATTGGCATGTCCGGGGTCACAGTTTTTAAGTCCCGAAAAAAAAAAAAAAAAAAAAAACTTTTTTGAAAATGGTTAAAAATTATTTTCGGGGTCCTTTCCAGAATGGCGCAAATTGGCATGTCCGGGGTCACAGTTTTTAAGTCCCGAAAAAAAAAAAAAAAAAAAAAAAAAAAAAACTTTTTTGAAAATGGTTAAAAATTATTTTCGGGGTCCTTTCCAGAATGGCGCAAATTCGGCATGTCCGGGGTCACAGTTTTTAAGTCCCGAAAAAAAAAAAAAAAAAAAAACTTTTGAAAATGGTTAAAAATTATTTTCGGGGTCCTTTCCAGAATGGCGCAAATTGGCATGTCCGGGGTCACAGTTTTTAAGTCCCGAAAAAAAAAAAAAAAAACTTTTTTGAAAATGGTTAAAAATTATTTTCGGGGTCCTTTCCAGAATGGCGCAAATTGGCATGTCCGGGGTCACAGTTTTTAAGTCCCGAAAAAAAAAAAAAAAAAAAAACTTTTTTGAAAATGGTTAAAAATTATTTTCGGGGTCCTTTCCAGAATGGCGCAAATTCGGCATGTCCGGGGTCACAGTTTTTAAGTCCCGAAAAAAAAAAAAAAAAAAAACTTTTTTGAAAATGGTTAAAAATTATTTTCGGGGTCCTTTCCAGAATGGCGCAAATTGGCATGTCCGGGGTCACAGTTTTTAAGTCCCGAAAAAAAAAAAAAAAAAAAAAAAAAAATTTTTTGAAAATGGTTAAAAATTATTTTCGGGGTCCTTTCCAGAATGGCGCAAATTCGGCATGTCCGGGGTCACAGTTTTTAAGTCCCGAAAAAAAAAAAAAAAAAAAAAAAAACTTTTGAAAATGGTTAAAAATTATTTTCGGGGTCCTTTCCAGAATGGCGCAAATTGGCATGTCCGGGGTCACAGTTTTTAAGTCCCGAAAAAAAAAAAAAAAAAAAAAAAATTTTTTGAAAATGGTTAAAAATTATTTTCGGGGTCCTTTCCAGAATGGCGCAAATTGGCATGTCCGGGGTCACAGTTTTTAAGTCCCGAAAAAAAAAAAAAAAAAAAAAAAAATTTTGAAAATGGTTAAAAATTATTTTCGGGGTCCTTTCCAGAATGGCGCAAATTGGCATGTCCGGGGTCACAGTTTTTAAGTCCCGAAAAAAAAAAAAAAAAAAAAAAAAATTTTTTGAAAATGGTTAAAAATTATTTTCGGGGTCCTTTCCAGAATGGCGCAAATTGGCATGTCCGGGGTCACAGTTTTTAAGTCCCGAAAAAAAAAACTTTTTTGAAAATGGTTAAAAATTATTTTCGGGGTCCTTTCCAGAATGGCGCAAATTGGCATGTCCGGGGTCACAGTTTTTAAGTCCCGAAAAAAAAAAAAAAAAAAAAAAAAACTTTTTTGAAAATGGTTAAAAATTATTTTCGGGGTCCTTTCCAGAATGGCGCAAATTGGCATGTCCGGGTCACAGTTTTTAAGTCCCGAAAAAAAAAAAAAAAAAAAACTTTTTTGAAAATGGTTAAAAATTATTTTCGGGGTCCTTTCCAGAATGGCGCAAATTGGCATGTCCGGGGTCACAGTTTTTAAGTCCCGAAAAAAAAAAAAAAAAAAAACTTTTTTGAAAATGGTTAAAAATTATTTTCGGGGTCCTTTCCAGAATGGCGCAAATTGGCATGTCCGGGGTCACAGTTTTTAAGTCCCGAAAAAAAAAAAAAAAAAAAACTTTTTTGAAAATGGTTAAAAATTATTTTCGGGGTCCTTTCCAGAATGGCGCAAATTGGCATGTCCGGGGTCACAGTTTTAAAGTCCCGAAAAAAAAAAAAAAAAAAAAAAACTTTTGAAAATGGTTAAAAATTATTTTCGGGGTCCTTTCCAGAATGGCGCAAATTGGCATGTCCGGGGTCACAGTTTTTAAGTCCCGAAAAAAAAAAAAAAAAAAAAAAAAAAACTTTGAAAATGGTTAAAAATTATTTTCGGGGTCCTTTCCAGAATGGCGCAAATTGGCATGTCCGGGGTCACAGTTTTTAAGTCCCGAAAAAAAAAAAAAAAAAAAACTTTTTTGAAAATGGTTAAAAATTATTTTCGGGGTCCTTTCCAGAATGGCGCAAATTGGCATGTCCGGGGTCACAGTTTTTAAGTCCCGAAAAAAAAAAAAAAAAAAAAAAACTTTTTTTTGAAAATGGTTAAAAATTATTTTCGGGGTCCTTTCCAGAATGGCGCAAATTGGCATGTCCGGGGTCACAGTTTTTAAGTCCCGAAAAAAAAAAAAAAAAAAAAACTTTTTTGAAAATGGTTAAAAATTATTTTCGGGGTCCTTTCCAGAATGGCGCAAATTGGTCCGGGGTCACAGTTTTTAAGTCCCGAAAAAAAAAAAAAAAAAAACTTTTTTGAAAATGGTTAAAAATTATTTTCGGGGTCCTTTCCAGAATGGCGCAAATTCGGCATGTCCGGGGTCACAGTTTTTAAGTCCCGAAAAAAAAAAAAAAACTTTTTTGAAAATGGTTAAAAATTATTTTCGGGGTCCTTTCCAGAATGGCGCAAATTCGGCATGTCCGGGGTCACAGTTTTTAAGTCCCGAAAAAAAAAAAAAAAAAAAACTTTTTTGAAAATGGTTAAAAATTATTTTCGGGGTCCTTTCCAGAATGGCGCAAATTGGCATGTCCGGGGTCACAGTTTTTAAGTCCCGAAAAAAAAAAAAAAAAAAACTTTTTTTTGAAAATGGTTAAAAATTATTTTCGGGGTCCTTTCCAGAATGGCGCAAATTCGGCATGTCCGGGGTCACAGTTTTTAAGTCCCGAAAAAAAAAAAAAAAACTTTTTTGAAAATGGTTAAAAATTATTTTCGGGGTCCTTTCCAGAATGGCGCAAATTCGGCATGTCCGGGGTCACAGTTTTTAAGTCCCGAAAAAAAAAAAAAAAAAAAACTTTTTGAAAATGGTTAAAAATTATTTTCGGGGTCCTTTCCAGAATGGCGCAAATTGGCATGTCCGGGGTCACAGTTTTTAAGTCCCGAAAAAAAAAAAAAAAAAAAAAACTTTTTGAAAAATGGTTAAAAATTATTTTCGGGGTCCTTTCCAGAATGGCGCAAATTGGCATGTCCGGGGTCACAGTTTTTAAGTCCCGAAAAAAAAAAAAAAAAAAAAACTTTTTTGAAAATGGTTAAAAATTATTTTCGGGGTCCTTTCCAGAATGGCGCAAATTGGCATGTCCGGGGTCACAGTTTTTAAGTCCCGAAAAAAAAAAAAAAAAAAAAACTTTTTTGAAAATGGTTAAAAATTATTTTCGGGGTCCTTTCCAGAATGGCGCAAATTCGGCATGTCCGGGGTCACAGTTTTTAAGTCCCGAAAAAAAAAAAAAAAAAAAAACTTTTTTGAAAATGGTTAAAAATTATTTTCGGGGTCCTTTCCAGAATGGCGCAAATTGGCATGTCCGGGGTCACAGTTTTTAAGTCCCGAAAAAAAAAAAAAAAAAAAAAAAAAAAACTTTTGAAAATGGTTAAAAATTATTTTCGGGGTCCTTTCCAGAATGGCGCAAATTCGGCATGTCCGGGGTCACAGTTTTTAAGTCCCGAAAAAAAAAAAAAAAAAAAAAAAATCTTTTTTGAAAATGGTTAAAAATTATTTTCGGGGTCCTTTCCAGAATGGCGCAAATTGGCATGTCCGGGGTCACAGTTTTTAAGTCCCGAAAAAAAAAAAAAAAAAAAAAAACTTGAAAATGGTTAAAAATTATTTTCGGGGTCCTTTCCAGAATGGCGCAAATTCGGCATGTCCGGGGTCACAGTTTTTAAGTCCCGAAAAAAAAAAAAAAAAAAAAACTTTTTTGAAAATGGTTAAAAATTATTTTCGGGGTCCTTTCCAGAATGGCGCAAATTGGCATGTCCGGGGTCACAGTTTTTAAGTCCCGAAAAAAAAAAAAAACTTTTTTGAAAATGGTTAAAAATTATTTTCGGGGTCCTTTCCAGAATGGCGCAAATTCGGCATGTCCGGGGTCACAGTTTTTAAGTCCCGAAAAAAAAAAAAAAAAAAAACTTTTTTGAAAATGGTTAAAAATTATTTTCGGGGTCCTTTCCAGAATGGCGCAAATTCGGCATGTCCGGGGTCACAGTTTTTAAGTCCCGAAAAAAAAAAAAAAAAAAAAACTTTTGAAAATGGTTAAAAATTATTTTCGGGGTCCTTTCCAGAATGGCGCAAATTCGGCATGTCCGGGGTCACAGTTTTTAAGTCCCGAAAAAAAAAAAAAAAAAAAAAACTTTTTTGAAAATGGTTAAAAATTATTTTCGGGGTCCTTTCCAGAATGGCGCAAATTGGCATGTCCGGGGTCACAGTTTTTAAGTCCCGAAAAAAAAAAAAAAAAAAAAAAAACTTTTTTGAAAATGGTTAAAAATTATTTTCGGGGTCCTTTCCAGAATGGCGCAAATTCGGCATGTCCGGGGTCACAGTTTTTAAGTCCCGAAAAAAAAAAAAAAAAAAAAAAACTTTTTTGAAAATGGTTAAAAATTATTTTCGGGGTCCTTTCCAGAATGGCGCAAATTCGGCATGTCCGGGGTCACAGTTTTTAAGTCCCGAAAAAAAAAAAAAAAAAAAAACTTTTTTGAAAATGGTTAAAAATTATTTTCGGGGTCCTTTCCAGAATGGCGCAAATTGGCATGTCCGGGGTCACAGTTTTTAAGTCCCGAAAAAAAAAAAAAAAAAAAAAACTTTTTTGAAAATGGTTAAAAATTATTTTCGGGGTCCTTTCCAGAATGGCGCAAATTCGGCATGTCCGGGGTCACAGTTTTTAAGTCCCGAAAAAAAAAAAAAAAAAAAAAAAATTTTTTTGAAAATGGTTAAAAATTATTTTCGGGGTCCTTTCCAGAATGGCGCAAATTGGCATGTCCGGGGTCACAGTTTTTAAGTCCCGAAAAAAAAAAAAAAAAAAACTTTTTTTGAAAATGGTTAAAAATTATTTTCGGGGTCCTTTCCAGAATGGCGCAAATTCGGCATGTCCGGGGTCACAGTTTTTAAGTCCCGAAAAAAAAAAAAAAAAAAAAAAACTTTTTTTGAAAATGGTTAAAAATTATTTTCGGGGTCCTTTCCAGAATGGCGCAAATTCGGCATGTCCGGGGTCACAGTTTTTAAGTCCCGAAAAAAAAAAAAAAAAAAAAACTTTTTTTGAAAATGGTTAAAAATTATTTTCGGGGTCCTTTCCAGAATGGCGCAAATTCGGCATGTCCGGGGTCACAGTTTTTAAGTCCCGAAAAAAAAAAAAAAAAACTTTTTTTGAAAATGGTTAAAAATTATTTTCGGGGTCCTTTCCAGAATGGCGCAAATTGGCATGTCCGGGGTCACAGTTTTTAAGTCCCGAAAAAAAAAAAAAAAAAAAAAAACTTTTTTGAAAATGGTTAAAAATTATTTTCGGGGTCCTTTCCAGAATGGCGCAAATTGGCATGTCCGGGGTCACAGTTTTTAAGTCCCGAAAAAAAAAAAAAAAAAACTTTTTTTTGAAAATGGTTAAAAATTATTTTCGGGGTCCTTTCCAGAATGGCGCAAATTGGCATGTCCGGGGTCACAGTTTTTAAGTCCCGAAAAAAAAAAAAAAAAAAAAAAAACTTTTTTGAAAATGGTTAAAAATTATTTTCGGGGTCCTTTCCAGAATGGCGCAAATTGGCATGTCCGGGGTCACAGTTTTTAAGTCCCGAAAAAAAAAAAAAAAAAAAAACTTTTTTGAAAATGGTTAAAAATTATTTTCGGGGTCCTTTCCAGAATGGCGCAAATTGGCATGTCCGGGGTCACAGTTTTTAAGTCCCGAAAAAAAAAAAAAAAAAAAAACTTTTTTGAAAATGGTTAAAAATTATTTTCGGGGTCCTTTCCAGAATGGCGCAAATTGGCATGTCCGGGGTCACAGTTTTTAAGTCCCGAAAAAAAAAAAAAAAAACTTTTTTGAAAATGGTTAAAAATTATTTTCGGGGTCCTTTCCAGAATGGCGCAAATTGGCATGTCCGGGGTCACAGTTTTTAAGTCCCAAAAAAAAAACTTTTTTGAAAATGGTTAAAAATTATTTTCGGGGTCCTTTCCAGAATGGCGCAAATTCGGCATGTCCGGGGTCACAGTTTTTAAGTCCCGAAAAAAAAAAAAAAAAAAACTTTTTTGAAAATGGTTAAAAATTATTTTCGGGGTCCTTTCCAGAATGGCGCAAATTGGCATGTCCGGGGTCACAGTTTTTAAGTCCCGAAAAAAAAAAAAAAAAAAAAACTTTTTTTGAAAATGGTTAAAAATTATTTTCGGGGTCCTTTCCAGAATGGCGCAAATTGGCATGTCCGGGGTCACAGTTTTTAAGTCCCGAAAAAAAAAAAAAAAAAAAAAATTTTTTTGAAAATGGTTAAAAATTATTTTCGGGGTCCTTTCCAGAATGGCGCAAATTCGGCATGTCCGGGGTCACAGTTTTTAAGTCCCGAAAAAAAAAAAAAAAAAAACTTTTTTGAAAATGGTTAAAAATTATTTTCGGGGTCCTTTCCAGAATGGCGCAAATTGGCATGTCCGGGGTCACAGTTTTTAAGTCCCGAAAAAAAAAAAAAAAAAAAAAACTTTTTTGAAAATGGTTAAAAATTATTTTCGGGGTCCTTTCCAGAATGGCGCAAATTCGGCATGTCCGGGGTCACAGTTTTTAAGTCCCGAAAAAAAAAAAAAAAAAAAAACTTTTTTGAAAATGGTTAAAAATTATTTTCGGGGTCCTTTCCAGAATGGCGCAAATTCGGCATGTCCGGGGTCACAGTTTTTAAGTCCCGAAAAAAAAAAAAAAAAAAAAAAACTTTTTGAAAATGGTTAAAAATTATTTTCGGGGTCCTTTCCAGAATGGCGCAAATTGGCATGTCCGGGGTCACAGTTTTTAAGTCCCGAAAAAAAAAAAAAAAAAAAAAAAACTTTTTTGAAAATGGTTAAAAATTATTTTCGGGGTCCTTTCCAGAATGGCGCAAATTGGCATGTCCGGGGTCACAGTTTTTAAGTCCCGAAAAAAAAAAAAAAAAACTTTTTTGAAAATGGTTAAAAATTATTTTCGGGGTCCTTTCCAGAATGGCGCAAAATTGGCATGTCCGGGGTCACAGTTTTTAAGTCCCGAAAAAAAAAAAAAAAAAAAAAAAAATTTTTGAAAATGGTTAAAAATTATTTTCGGGGTCCTTTCCAGAATGGCGCAAATTGGCATGTCCGGGGTCACAGTTTTTAAGTCCCGAAAAAAAAAAAAAAAAAAAAACTTTTTTGAAAATGGTTAAAAATTATTTTCGGGGTCCTTTCCAGAATGGCGCAAATTGGCATGTCCGGGGTCACAGTTTTTAAGTCCCGAAAAAAAAAAAAAAAAAAACTTTTTTGAAAATGGTTAAAAATTATTTTCGGGGTCCTTTCCAGAATGGCGCAAATTCGGCATGTCCGGGGTCACAGTTTTTAAGTCCCGAAAAAAAAAAAAAAAAAAAACTTTTTTGAAAATGGTTAAAAATTATTTTCGGGGTCCTTTCCAGAATGGCGCAAATTGGCATGTCCGGGGTCACAGTTTTTAAGTCCCGAAAAAAAAAAAAAAAAAAAACTTTTTTGAAAATGGTTAAAAATTATTTTCGGGGTCCTTTCCAGAATGGCGCAAATTCGGCATGTCCGGGGTCACAGTTTTTAAGTCCCGAAAAAAAAAAAAAAAAAAATTTTTTGAAAATGGTTAAAAATTATTTTCGGGGTCCTTTCCAGAATGGCGCAAATTGGCATGTCCGGGGTCACAGTTTTTAAGTCCCGAAAAAAAAAAAAAAAAAAAACTTTTTTGAAAATGGTTAAAAATTATTTTCGGGGTCCTTTCCAGAATGGCGCAAATTGGCATGTCCGGGGTCACAGTTTTTAAGTCCCGAAAAAAAAAAAAAAAAAAAAAAAAACTTTTTTGAAAATGGTTAAAAATTATTTTCGGGGTCCTTTCCAGAATGGCGCAAATTCGGCATGTCCGGGGTCACAGTTTTTAAGTCCCGAAAAAAAAAAAAAAAAAAAAAAAAAAAAAAAAAACTTTTTGAAAATGGTTAAAAATTATTTTCGGGGTCCTTTCCAGAATGGCGCAAATTGGCATGTCCGGGGTCACAGTTTTTAAGTCCCGAAAAAAAAAAAAAAAACTTTTTTGAAAATGGTTAAAAATTATTTTCGGGGTCCTTTCCAGAATGGCGCAAATTCGGCATGTCCGGGGTCACAGTTTTTAAGTCCCGAAAAAAAAAAAAAAAAAAAAAAACTTTTTTGAAAATGGTTAAAAATTATTTTCGGGGTCCTTTCCAGAATGGCGCAAATTCGGCATGTCCGGGGTCACAGTTTTTAAGTCCCGAAAAAAAAAAAAAAAAAACTTTTTTGAAAATGGTTAAAAATTATTTTCGGGGTCCTTTCCAGAATGGCGCAAATTGGCATGTCCGGGGTCACAGTTTTTAAGTCCCGAAAAAAAAAAAAAAAAAAAAACTTTTTTGAAAATGGTTAAAAATTATTTTCGGGGTCCTTTCCAGAATGGCGCAAATTCGGCATGTCCGGGGTCACAGTTTTTAAGTCCCGAAAAAAAAAAAAAAAAAAAAAACTTTTTTGAAAATGGTTAAAAATTATTTTCGGGGTCCTTTCCAGAATGGCGCAAATTCGGCATGTCCGGGGTCACAGTTTTTAAGTCCCGAAAAAAAAAAAAAAAAAAAAAAACTTTTTTTTGAAAATGGTTAAAAATTATTTTCGGGGTCCTTTCCAGAATGGCGCAAATTCGGCATGTCCGGGGTCACAGTTTTTAAGTCCCGAAAAAAAAAAAAAAAAAAAACTTTTTTGAAAATGGTTAAAAATTATTTTCGGGGTCCTTTCCAGAATGGCGCAAATTGGCATGTCCGGGTCACAGTTTTTAAGTCCCGAAAAAAAAAAAAAAACTTTTTTTTGAAAATGGTTAAAAATTATTTTCGGGGTCCTTTCCAGAATGGCGCAAATTGGCATGTCCGGGGTCACAGTTTTTAAGTCCCGAAAAAAAAAAAAAAAAAAACTTTTTTGAAAATGGTTAAAAATTATTTTCGGGGTCCTTTCCAGAATGGCGCAAATTCGGCATGTCCGGGTCACAGTTTTTAAGTCCCGAAAAAAAAAAAAAAAAACTTTTTTGAAAATGGTTAAAAATTATTTTCGGGGTCCTTTCCAGAATGGCGCAAATTGGCATGTCCGGGGTCACAGTTTTTAAGTCCCGAAAAAAAAAAAAAAAAAAAAACTTTTTTTTGAAAATGGTTAAAAATTATTTTCGGGGTCCTTTCCAGAATGGCGCAAATTGGCATGTCCGGGGTCACAGTTTTTAAGTCCCGAAAAAAAAAAAAAAAAAAAACTTTTTTGAAAATGGTTAAAAATTATTTTCGGGGTCCTTTCCAGAATGGCGCAAATTCGGCATGTCCGGGGTCACAGTTTTTAAGTCCCGAAAAAAAAAAAAAAAAAAAACTTTTTTGAAAATGGTTAAAAATTATTTTCGGGGTCCTTTCCAGAATGGCGCAAATTGGCATGTCCGGGGTCACAGTTTTTAAGTCCCGAAAAAAAAAAAAAAAAACTTTTTTGAAAATGGTTAAAAATTATTTTCGGGGTCCTTTCCAGAATGGCGCAAATTCGGCATGTCCGGGGTCACAGTTTTTAAGTCCCGAAAAAAAAAAAAAAAAAAACTTTTTTTTGAAAATGGTTAAAAATTATTTTCGGGGTCCTTTCCAGAATGGCGCAAATTGGCATGTCCGGGGTCACAGTTTTTAAGTCCCGAAAAAAAAAAAAAAAAAAAAACTTTTTTGAAAATGGTTAAAAATTATTTTCGGGGTCCTTTCCAGAATGGCGCAAATTCGGCATGTCCGGGGTCACAGTTTTTAAGTCCCGAAAAAAAAAAAAAAAAAAACTTTTTTTGAAAATGGTTAAAAATTATTTTCGGGGTCCTTTCCAGAATGGCGCAAATTGGCATGTCCGGGGTCACAGTTTTTAAGTCCCGAAAAAAAAAAAAAAAACTTTTTTTTGAAAATGGTTAAAAATTATTTTCGGGGTCCTTTCCAGAATGGCGCAAATTGGCATGTCCGGGGTCACAGTTTTTAAGTCCCGAAAAAAAAAAAAAAAAAAAAAAAACTTTTTTTGAAAATGGTTAAAAATTATTTTCGGGGTCCTTTCCAGAATGGCGCAAATTGGCATGTCCGGGGTCACAGTTTTTAAGTCCCGAAAAAAAAAAAAAACTTTTTTGAAAATGGTTAAAAATTATTTTCGGGGTCCTTTCCAGAATGGCGCAAATTCGGCATGTCCGGGGTCACAGTTTTTAAGTCCCGAAAAAAAAAAAAAAAAACTTTTTTGAAAATGGTTAAAAATTATTTTCGGGGTCCTTTCCAGAATGGCGCAAATTGGCATGTCCGGGGTCACAGTTTTTAAGTCCCGAAAAAAAAAAAAAAAAAAAAATTATTTTTTTTGAAAATGGTTAAAAATTATTTTCGGGGTCCTTTCCAGAATGGCGCAAATTGGCATGTCCGGGGTCACAGTTTTTAAGTCCCGAAAAAAAAAAAAAAAAAAAACTTTTTTTTGAAAATGGTTAAAAATTATTTTCGGGGTCCTTTCCAGAATGGCGCAAATTCGGCATGTCCGGGGTCACAGTTTTTAAGTCCCGAAAAAAAAAAAAAAAAAAATTTTTTGAAAATGGTTAAAAATTATTTTCGGGGTCCTTTCCAGAATGGCGCAAATTCGGCATGTCCGGGGTCACAGTTTTTAAGTCCCGAAAAAAAAAAAAAAAAAAAAAATTTTTTTTGAAAATGGTTAAAAATTATTTTCGGGGTCCTTTCCAGAATGGCGCAAATTCGGCATGTCCGGGGTCACAGTTTTTAAGTCCCGAAAAAAAAAAAAAAAAAAAAAAAAACTTTTTTTGAAAATGGTTAAAAATTATTTTCGGGGTCCTTTCCAGAATGGCGCAAATTCGGCATGTCCGGGGTCACAGTTTTTAAGTCCCGAAAAAAAAAAAAAAAAAAAACTTTTTGAAAATGGTTAAAAATTATTTTCGGGGTCCTTTCCAGAATGGCGCAAATTCGGCATGTCCGGGGTCACAGTTTTTAAGTCCCGAAAAAAAAAAAAAAAAAAAAAACTTTTTTGAAAATGGTTAAAAATTATTTTCGGGGTCCTTTCCAGAATGGCGCAAATTGGCATGTCCGGGGTCACAGTTTTTAAGTCCCGAAAAAAAAAAAAAAAAAAACTTTTTTTTGAAAATGGTTAAAAATTATTTTCGGGGTCCTTTCCAGAATGGCGCAAATTGGCATGTCCGGGGTCACAGTTTTTAAGTCCCGAAAAAAAAAAAAAAAAAAAAGTTTTTTGAAAATGGTTAAAAATTATTTTCGGGGTCCTTTCCAGAATGGCGCAAATTCGGCATGTCCGGGGTCACAGTTTTTAAGTCCCGAAAAAAAAAAAAAAAAAAAAAAAAATTTTTTTGAAAATGGTTAAAAATTATTTTCGGGGTCCTTTCCAGAATGGCGCAAATTGGCATGTCCGGGGTCACAGTTTTTAAGTCCCGAAAAAAAAAAAAAAAAAAAACTTTTTTGAAAATGGTTAAAAATTATTTTCGGGGTCCTTTCCAGAATGGCGCAAATTCGGCATGTCCGGGGTCACAGTTTTTAAGTCCCGAAAAAAAAAAAAAAAAAAAAATTTTTTTTGAAAATGGTTAAAAATTATTTTCGGGGTCCTTTCCAGAATGGCGCAAATTGGCATGTCCGGGGTCACAGTTTTTAAGTCCCGAAAAAAAAAAAAAAAAAAACTTTTTTGAAAATGGTTAAAAATTATTTTCGGGTCCTTTCCAGAATGGCGCAAATTCGGCATGTCCGGGGTCACAGTTTTTAAGTCCCGAAAAAAAAAAACTTTTTTGAAAATGGTTAAAAATTATTTTCGGGGTCCTTTCCAGAATGGCGCAAATTGGCATGTCCGGGGTCACAGTTTTTAAGTCCCGAAAAAAAAAAAAAAAAAAAAACTTTTTTTTGAAAATGGTTAAAAATTATTTTCGGGGTCCTTTCCAGAATGGCGCAAATTCGGCATGTCCGGGGTCACAGTTTTTAAGTCCCGAAAAAAAAAAAAAAAAACTTTTTTTTGAAAATGGTTAAAAATTATTTTCGGGGTCCTTTCCAGAATGGCGCAAATTGGCATGTCCGGGGTCACAGTTTTTAAGTCCCGAAAAAAAAAAAAAAAAAAAACTTTTTTGAAAATGGTTAAAAATTATTTTCGGGGTCCTTTCCAGAATGGCGCAAATTGGCATGTCCGGGGTCACAGTTTTTAAGTCCCGAAAAAAAAAAAAAAAAAAAAACTTTTTTGAAAATGGTTAAAAATTATTTTCGGGGTCCTTTCCAGAATGGCGCAAATTGGCATGTCCGGGGTCACAGTTTTTAAGTCCCGAAAAAAAAAAAAAAACTTTTTTGAAAATGGTTAAAAATTATTTTCGGGGTCCTTTCCAGAATGGCGCAAATTGGCATGTCCGGGGTCACAGTTTTTAAGTCCCGAAAAAAAAAAAAAAAAAAAACTTTTTTGAAAATGGTTAAAAATTATTTTCGGGGTCCTTTCCAGAATGGCGCAAATTCGGCATGTCCGGGGTCACAGTTTTTAAGTCCCGAAAAAAAAAAAAAAAAAAAACTTTTTTGAAAATGGTTAAAAATTATTTTCGGGGTCCTTTCCAGAATGGCGCAAATTGGCATGTCCGGGGTCACAGTTTTTAAGTCCCGAAAAAAAAAAAAAAAAAACTTTTTTGAAAATGGTTAAAAATTATTTTCGGGGTCCTTTCCAGAATGGCGCAAATTGGCATGTCCGGGGTCACAGTTTTTAAGTCCCGAAAAAAAAAAAAAAAAATTTTTTTGAAAATGGTTAAAAATTATTTTCGGGGTCCTTTCCAGAATGGCGCAAATTCGGCATGTCCGGGGTCACAGTTTTTAAGTCCCGAAAAAAAAAAAAAAACTTTTTTGAAAATGGTTAAAAATTATTTTCGGGGTCCTTTCCAGAATGGCGCAAATTGGCATGTCCGGGGTCACAGTTTTTAAGTCCCGAAAAAAAAAAAAAAAAAACTTTTTTTTGAAAATGGTTAAAAATTATTTTCGGGGTCCTTTCCAGAATGGCGCAAATTCGGCATGTCCGGGGTCACAGTTTTTAAGTCCCGAAAAAAAAAAAAAAAAACTTTTTTGAAAATGGTTAAAAATTATTTTCGGGGTCCTTTCCAGAATGGCGCAAATTCGGCATGTCCGGGGTCACAGTTTTTAAGTCCCGAAAAAAAAAAAAAAAAAACTTTTTTGAAAATGGTTAAAAATTATTTTCGGGGTCCTTTCCAGAATGGCGCAAATCCTTTCCAGAATGGCGCAAGCATGTCCGGGGTCACAGTTTTTAAGTCCCGAAAAAAAAAAAAAAAAAAAAAAAAAACTTTTTTGAAAATGGTTAAAAATTATTTTCGGGGTCCTTTCCAGAATGGCGCAAATTCGGCATGTCCGGGGTCACAGTTTTTAAGTCCCGAAAAAAAAAAAAAAAAAAAAATTTTTTTGAAAATGGTTAAAAATTATTTTCGGGGTCCTTTCCAGAATGGCGCAAATTCGGCATGTCCGGGGTCACAGTTTTTAAGTCCCGAAAAAAAAAAAAAAAAAACTTTTTTTTGAAAATGGTTAAAAATTATTTTCGGGGTCCTTTCCAGAATGGCGCAAATTCGGCATGTCCGGGGTCACAGTTTTTAAGTCCCGAAAAAAAAAAAAAAAAAACTTTTTTGAAAATGGTTAAAAATTATTTTCGGGGTCCTTTCCAGAATGGCGCAAATTCGGCATGTCCGGGGTCACAGTTTTTAAGTCCCGAAAAAAAAAAAAAAAAAACTTTTTTGAAAATGGTTAAAAATTATTTTCGGGGTCCTTTCCAGAATGGCGCAAATTGGCATGTCCGGGGTCACAGTTTTTAAGTCCCGAAAAAAAAAAAAAAAAAAAACTTTTTTGAAAATGGTTAAAAATTATTTTCGGGGTCCTTTCCAGAATGGCGCAAATTCGGCATGTCCGGGGTCACAGTTTTTAAGTCCCGAAAAAAAAAAAAAAAAAATTTTTTGAAAATGGTTAAAAATTATTTTCGGGGTCCTTTCCAGAATGGCGCAAATTCGGCATGTCCGGGGTCACAGTTTTTAAGTCCCGAAAAAAAAAAAAAAAAAAACTTTTTTGAAAATGGTTAAAAATTATTTTCGGGGTCCTTTCCAGAATGGCGCAAATTGGCATGTCCGGGGTCACAGTTTTTAAGTCCCGAAAAAAAAAAAAAAAAAAAAACTTTTTTTTGAAAATGGTTAAAAATTATTTTCGGGGTCCTTTCCAGAATGGCGCAAATTCGGCATGTCCGGGGTCACAGTTTTTAAGTCCCGAAAAAAAAAAAAAAAAAAAAAACTTTTTTTGAAAATGGTTAAAAATTATTTTCGGGGTCCTTTCCAGAATGGCGCAAATTCGGCATGTCCGGGGTCACAGTTTTTAAGTCCCGAAAAAAAAAAAAAAAAAAAACTTTTTGAAAATGGTTAAAAATTATTTTCGGGGTCCTTTCCAGAATGGCGCAAATTGGCATGTCCGGGGTCACAGTTTTTAAGTCCCGAAAAAAAAAAAAAAAAAAACTTTTTTGAAAATGGTTAAAAATTATTTTCGGGGTCCTTTCCAGAATGGCGCAAATTCGGCATGTCCGGGGTCACAGTTTTTAAGTCCCGAAAAAAAAAAAAAAAAAACTTTTTTGAAAATGGTTAAAAATTATTTTCGGGGTCCTTTCCAGAATGGCGCAAATTCGGCATGTCCGGGGTCACAGTTTTTAAGTCCCGAAAAAAAAAAAAAAAAAAAAAAATTTTTTGAAAATGGTTAAAAATTATTTTCGGGGTCCTTTCCAGAATGGCGCAAATTCGGCATGTCCGGGGTCACAGTTTTTAAGTCCCGAAAAAAAAAAAAAAAAAAAAAATTTTTTTGAAAATGGTTAAAAATTATTTTCGGGGTCCTTTCCAGAATGGCGCAAATTCGGCATGTCCGGGGTCACAGTTTTTAAGTCCCGAAAAAAAAAAAAAAAAAAAAAAATTTTTTTTGAAAATGGTTAAAAATTATTTTCGGGGTCCTTTCCAGAATGGCGCAAATTCGGCATGTCCGGGGTCACAGTTTTTAAGTCCCGAAAAAAAAAAAAAAAAAAAAAAAATTTTTTTTGAAAATGGTTAAAAATTATTTTCGGGGTCCTTTCCAGAATGGCGCAAATTCGGCATGTCCGGGGTCACAGTTTTTAAGTCCCGAAAAAAAAAAAAAAAAAAAAAAAAATTTTTTTTTGAAAATGGTTAAAAATTATTTTCGGGGTCCTTTCCAGAATGGCGCAAATTGGCATGTCCGGGGTCACAGTTTTTAAGTCCCGAAAAAAAAAAAAAAAAAAAAACTTTTTTGAAAATGGTTAAAAATTATTTTCGGGGTCCTTTCCAGAATGGCGCAAATTCGGCATGTCCGGGGTCACAGTTTTTAAGTCCCGAAAAAAAAAAAAAAAAAAAAACTTTTTTGAAAATGGTTAAAAATTATTTTCGGGGTCCTTTCCAGAATGGCGCAAATTCGGCATGTCCGGGGTCACAGTTTTTAAGTCCCGAAAAAAAAAAAAAAAAAAAAAACTTTTTTGAAAATGGTTAAAAATTATTTTCGGGGTCCTTTCCAGAATGGCGCAAATTCGGCATGTCCGGGGTCACAGTTTTTAAGTCCCGAAAAAAAAAAAAAAAAAAAACTTTTTTGAAAATGGTTAAAAATTATTTTCGGGGTCCTTTCCAGAATGGCGCAAATTGGCATGTCCGGGGTCACAGTTTTTAAGTCCCGAAAAAAAAAAAAAAACTTTTTTGAAAATGGTTAAAAATTATTTTCGGGGTCCTTTCCAGAATGGCGCAAATTGGCATGTCCGGGGTCACAGTTTTTAAGTCCCGAAAAAAAAAAAAAAAAAAACTTTTGAAAATGGTTAAAAATTATTTTCGGGGTCCTTCCAGAATGGCGCAAATTGGCATGTCCGGGGTCACAGTTTTTAAGTCCCGAAAAAAAAAAAAAAAAAAAAAACTTTTTTGAAAATGGTTAAAAATTATTTTCGGGGTCCTTTCCAGAATGGCGCAAATTCGGCATGTCCGGGGTCACAGTTTTTAAGTCCCGAAAAAAAAAAAAAAAAAAAAAAACTTTTGAAAATGGTTAAAAATTATTTTCGGGGTCCTTTCCAGAATGGCGCAAATTGGCATGTCCGGGGTCACAGTTTTTAAGTCCCGAAAAAAAAAAAAAAAAAAAAAATTTTTTGAAAATGGTTAAAAATTATTTTCGGGGTCCTTTCCAGAATGGCGCAAATTCGGCATGTCCGGGGTCACAGTTTTTAAGTCCCGAAAAAAAAAAAAAAAAAAAAAACTTTTTTTTGAAAATGGTTAAAAATTATTTTCGGGGTCCTTTCCAGAATGGCGCAAATTGGCATGTCCGGGGTCACAGTTTTTAAGTCCCGAAAAAAAAAAAAAAAAAAAAAAACTTTTTTGAAAATGGTTAAAAATTATTTTCGGGGTCCTTTCCAGAATGGCGCAAATTCGGCATGTCCAGGGTCACAGTTTTTAAGTCCCGAAAAAAAAAAAAAAAAAAACTTTTTTGAAAATGGTTAAAAATTATTTTCGGGGTCCTTTCCAGAATGGCGCAAATTGGCATGTCCGGGGTCACAGTTTTTAAGTCCCGAAAAAAAAAAAAAAAAACTTTTTTTTGAAAATGGTTAAAAATTATTTTCGGGGTCCTTTCCAGAATGGCGCAAATTCGGCATGTCCGGGGTCACAGTTTTTAAGTCCCGAAAAAAAAAAAAAAAAAAAAAAAACTTTTGAAAATGGTTAAAAATTATTTTCGGGGTCCTTTCCAGAATGGCGCAAATTGGCATGTCCGGGGTCACAGTTTTTAAGTCCCGAAAAAAAAAAAAAAAAAAAACTTTTTTGAAAATGGTTAAAAATTATTTTCGGGGTCCTTTCCAGAATGGCGCAAATTCGGCATGTCCGGGGTCACAGTTTTTAAGTCCCGAAAAAAAAAAAAACTTTTTTTGAAAATGGTTAAAAATTATTTTCGGGGTCCTTTCCAGAATGGCGCAAATTCGGCATGTCCGGGGTCACAGTTTTTAAGTCCCGAAAAAAAAAAAAAAAACTTTTTTTTGAAAATGGTTAAAAATTATTTTCGGGGTCCTTTCCAGAATGGCGCAAATTGGCATGTCCGGGGTCACAGTTTTTAAGTCCCGAAAAAAAAAAAAAAAAAAACTTTTTTGAAAATGGTTAAAAATTATTTTCGGGGTCCTTTCCAGAATGGCGCAAATTGGCATGTCCGGGGTCACAGTTTTTAAGTCCCGAAAAAAAAAAAAAAAAACTTTTTTGAAAATGGTTAAAAATTATTTTCGGGGTCCTTTCCAGAATGGCGCAAATTGGCATGTCCGGGGTCACAGTTTTTAAGTCCCGAAAAAAAAAAAAAAAAAAAAAACTTTTTTGAAAATGGTTAAAAATTATTTTCGGGGTCCTTTCCAGAATGGCGCAAATTGGCATGTCCGGGGTCACAGTTTTTAAGTCCCGAAAAAAAAAAAAAAAAAAAAAAACTTTTTTTGAAAATGGTTAAAAATTATTTTCGGGGTCCTTTCCAGAATGGCGCAAATTCGGCATGTCCGGGGTCACAGTTTTTAAGTCCCGAAAAAAAAAAAAAAAACTTTTTTGAAAATGGTTAAAAATTATTTTCGGGGTCCTTTCCAGAATGGCGCAAATTGGCATGTCCGGGGTCACAGTTTTTAAGTCCCGAAAAAAAAAAAAAAAAAACTTTTTTTTGAAAATGGTTAAAAATTATTTTCGGGGTCCTTTCCAGAATGGCGCAAATTCGGCATGTCCGGGGTCACAGTTTTTAAGTCCCGAAAAAAAAAAAAAAAAAAACTTTTTTGAAAATGGTTAAAAATTATTTTCGGGGTCCTTTCCAGAATGGCGCAAATTCGGCATGTCCGGGGTCACAGTTTTTAAGTCCCGAAAAAAAAAAAAAAAAAAAAAAAATTTTTGAAAATGGTTAAAAATTATTTTCGGGGTCCTTTCCAGAATGGCGCAAATTCGGCATGTCCGGGGTCACAGTTTTTAAGTCCCGAAAAAAAAAAAAAAAAAAAAAAATTTTTTGAAAATGGTTAAAAATTATTTTCGGGGTCCTTTCCAGAATGGCGCAAATTCGGCATGTCCGGGGTCACAGTTTTTAAGTCCCGAAAAAAAAAAAAAAAAAACTTTTTTGAAAATGGTTAAAAATTATTTTCGGGGTCCTTTCCAGAATGGCGCAAATTCGGCATGTCCGGGTCACAGTTTTTAAGTCCCGAAAAAAAAAAAAAAAAAACTTTTTTGAAAATGGTTAAAAATTATTTTCGGGGTCCTTTCCAGAATGGCGCAAATTCGGCATGTCCGGGGTCACAGTTTTTAAGTCCCGAAAAAAAAAAAAAAAACTTTTTTGAAAATGGTTAAAAATTATTTTCGGGGTCCTTTCCAGAATGGCGCAAATTGGCATGTCCGGGGTCACAGTTTTTAAGTCCCGAAAAAAAAAAAAAAAAAAACTTTTTGAAAATGGTTAAAAATTATTTTCGGGGTCCTTTCCAGAATGGCGCAAATTCGGCATGTCCGGGGTCACAGTTTTTAAGTCCCGAAAAAAAAAAAAAAAAAAAAAATTTTTTTGAAAATGGTTAAAAATTATTTTCGGGGTCCTTTCCAGAATGGCGCAAATTCGGCATGTCCGGGGTCACAGTTTTTAAGTCCCGAAAAAAAAAAAAAAAAAAAAAAACTTTTTTTTGAAAATGGTTAAAAATTATTTTCGGGGTCCTTTCCAGAATGGCGCAAATTCGGCATGTCCGGGGTCACAGTTTTTAAGTCCCGAAAAAAAAAAAAAAAAAAACTTTTTTGAAAATGGTTAAAAATTATTTTCGGGGTCCTTTCCAGAATGGCGCAAATTCGGCATGTCCGGGGTCACAGTTTTTAAGTCCCGAAAAAAAAAAAAAAAAACTTTTTTGAAAATGGTTAAAAATTATTTTCGGGGTCCTTTCCAGAATGGCGCAAATTCGGCATGTCCGGGGTCACAGTTTTTAAGTCCCGAAAAAAAAAAAAAAACTTTTTTGAAAATGGTTAAAAATTATTTTCGGGGTCCTTTCCAGAATGGCGCAAATTGGCATGTCCGGGGTCACAGTTTTTAAGTCCCGAAAAAAAAAAAAAAAAAAAAGTCCCGAAAAAAAAAAACTTTTTGAAAATGGTTAAAAATTATTTTCGGGGTCCTTTCCAGAATGGCGCAAATTCGGCATGTCCGGGGTCACAGTTTTTAAGTCCCGAAAAAAAAAAAAAAAAAAAAACTTTTTTGAAAATGGTTAAAAATTATTTTCGGGGTCCTTTCCAGAATGGCGCAAATTGGCATGTCCGGGGTCACAGTTTTTAAGTCCCGAAAAAAAAAAAAAAAAAAAAAACTTTTTTGAAAATGGTTAAAAATTATTTTCGGGGTCCTTTCCAGAATGGCGCAAATTGGCATGTCCGGGGTCACAGTTTTTAAGTCCCGAAAAAAAAAAAAAAAAAAAAAATTTTTTGAAAATGGTTAAAAATTATTTTCGGGGTCCTTTCCAGAATGGCGCAAATTCGGCATGTCCGGGGTCACAGTTTTTAAGTCCCGAAAAAAAAAAAAAAAAAAAAACTTTTTTTTGAAAATGGTTAAAAATTATTTTCGGGGTCCTTTCCAGAATGGCGCAAATTGGCATGTCCGGGGTCACAGTTTTTAAGTCCCGAAAAAAAAAAAAAAAAACTTTTTTGAAAATGGTTAAAAATTATTTTCGGGGTCCTTTCCAGAATGGCGCAAATTGGCATGTCCGGGGTCACAGTTTTTAAGTCCCGAAAAAAAAAAAAAAAAAAAAAACTTTTTTGAAAATGGTTAAAAATTATTTTCGGGGTCCTTTCCAGAATGGCGCAAATTGGCATGTCCGGGTCACAGTTTTTAAGTCCCGAAAAAAAAAAAAAAAAAAAACTTTTTTGAAAATGGTTAAAAATTATTTTCGGGGTCCTTTCCAGAATGGCGCAAATTGGCATGTCCGGGGTCACAGTTTTTAAGTCCCGAAAAAAAAAAAACTTTTTTTGAAAATGGTTAAAAATTATTTTCGGGGTCCTTTCCAGAATGGCGCAAATTGGCATGTCCGGGGTCACAGTTTTTAAGTCCCGAAAAAAAAAAAAAAAAAAAAAAAAAAAAAAATTTGAAAATGGTTAAAAATTATTTTCGGGGTCCTTTCCAGAATGGCGCAAATTGGCATGTCCGGGGTCACAGTTTTTAAGTCCCGAAAAAAAAAAAAAAAAAAAAAACTTTTTTGAAAATGGTTAAAAATTATTTTCGGGGTCCTTTCCAGAATGGCGCAAATTCGGCATGTCCGGGGTCACAGTTTTTAAGTCCCGAAAAAAAAAAAAAAAAATGGCTTTTTTGAAAATGGTTAAAAATTATTTTCGGGGTCCTTTCCAGAATGGCGCAAATTCGGCATGTCCGGGGTCACAGTTTTTAAGTCCCGAAAAAAAAAAAAAAAAAAACTTTTTTGAAAATGGTTAAAAATTATTTTCGGGGTCCTTTCCAGAATGGCGCAAATTGGCATGTCCGGGGTCACAGTTTTTAAGTCCCGAAAAAAAAAAAAAAAAACTTTTTTTGAAAATGGTTAAAAATTATTTTCGGGGTCCTTTCCAGAATGGCGCAAATTGGCATGTCCGGGGTCACAGTTTTTAAGTCCCGAAAAAAAAAAAAAAACTTTTTTGAAAATGGTTAAAAATTATTTTCGGGGTCCTTTCCAGAATGGCGCAAATTGGCATGTCCGGGGTCACAGTTTTTAAGTCCCGAAAAAAAAAAAAAAAAAAACTTTTTGAAAATGGTTAAAAATTATTTTCGGGGTCCTTTCCAGAATGGCGCAAATTGGCATGTCCGGGGTCACAGTTTTTAAGTCCCGAAAAAAAAAAAAAAAAACTTTTTTGAAAATGGTTAAAAATTATTTTCGGGGTCCTTTCCAGAATGGCGCAAATTCGGCATGTCCGGGGTCACAGTTTTTAAGTCCCGAAAAAAAAAAAAAAAAAAATTTTTTTTTGAAAATGGTTAAAAATTATTTTCGGGGTCCTTTCCAGAATGGCGCAAATTGGCATGTCCGGGGTCACAGTTTTTAAGTCCCGAAAAAAAAAAAAAAAAAAACTTTTTTGAAAATGGTTAAAAATTATTTTCGGGGTCCTTTCCAGAATGGCGCAAATTGGCATGTCCGGGGTCACAGTTTTTAAGTCCCGAAAAAAAAAAAAAAAAAAAAAACTTTTTTTGAAAATGGTTAAAAATTATTTTCGGGGTCCTTTCCAGAATGGCGCAAATTGGCATGTCCGGGGTCACAGTTTTTAAGTCCCGAAAAAAAAAAAAAAAACTTTTTTGAAAATGGTTAAAAATTATTTTCGGGGTCCTTTCCAGAATGGCGCAAATTGGCATGTCCGGGGTCACAGTTTTTAAGTCCCGAAAAAAAAAAAAAAAAAACTTTTTTTGAAAATGGTTAAAAATTATTTTCGGGGTCCTTTCCAGAATGGCGCAAATTGGCATGTCCGGGGTCACAGTTTTTAAGTCCCGAAAAAAAAAAAAAACTTTTTTGAAAATGGTTAAAAATTATTTTCGGGGTCCTTTCCAGAATGGCGCAAATTCATGTCCGGGTCACAGTTTTTAAGTCCCGAAAAAAAAAAAAACTTTTTTTGAAAATGGTTAAAAATTATTTTCGGGGTCCTTTCCAGAATGGCGCAAATTGGCATGTCCGGGGTCACAGTTTTTAAGTCCCGAAAAAAAAAAAAAAAAACTTTTTTGAAAATGGTTAAAAATTATTTTCGGGGTCCTTTCCAGAATGGCGCAAATTCGGCATGTCCGGGGTCACAGTTTTTAAGTCCCGAAAAAAAAAAAAAAAAAAAACTTTTTTGAAAATGGTTAAAAATTATTTTCGGGGTCCTTTCCAGAATGGCGCAAATTGGCATGTCCGGGGTCACAGTTTTTAAGTCCCGAAAAAAAAAAAAAAAAAAAAACTTTTTTGAAAATGGTTAAAAATTATTTTCGGGGTCCTTTCCAGAATGGCGCAAATTCGGCATGTCCGGGGTCACAGTTTTTAAGTCCCGAAAAAAAAAAAAAAAAAACTTTTTTGAAAATGGTTAAAAATTATTTTCGGGGTCCTTTCCAGAATGGCGCAAATTGGCATGTCCGGGGTCACAGTTTTTAAGTCCCGAAAAAAAAAAAAAAAAAACTTTTTGAAAATGGTTAAAAATTATTTTCGGGTCCTTTCCAGAATGGCGCAAATTCGGCATGTCCGGGGTCACAGTTTTTAAGTCCTGAAAAAAAAAAAAAAAAAACTTTTTTGAAAATGGTTAAAAATTATTTTCGTCCTTTCCAGAATGGCGCAAATTGGCATGTCCGGGGTCACAGTTTTTAAGTCCCGAAAAAAAAAAAAAAAAAAAAACTTTTTTGAAAATGGTTAAAAATTATTTTCGGTCCTTTCCAGAATGGCGCAAATTCGGCATGTCCGGGGTCACAGTTTTTAAGTCCCGAAAAAAAAAAAAAAAAACTTTTTTTT
>NW_026283044.1:0-8749 GCF_023373465.1 Oncorhynchus keta | reverse complement strand
AATTCAACAGCAATTATCATCAATCCATGAACTCACAGGAATTATCATCAATCCATGAATTCAACAGGGATTATCACCAATCCATGAACTCCACAGGGATTATCACCAATCCATGAACTCCACAGGGATTATCACCAATCCATGAACTCCACAGGAATTATCACCAATCCATGAATTCAACAGGGATTATCGGCAATCCATGAATTCAGAGACAGGAATGCCCATAGGGAGGTGTTTCTGTATATATTCAGAGACAGGAATGCCCATAGGGAGGTGTTTCTGTATATATTCAGAGACAGGAATGCCCATAGGGAGGTGTTTCTGTATATATTCAGAGACAGGAATGCCCATAGGGAGGTGTTTCTGTATATATTCAGAGACAGGAATGCCCATAGGGGAGGTGTTTCTGTATATATTCAGAGACAGGAATGCCTATAGGGAGGTGTTTCTGTATATATTCAGAGACAGGAATGCCCATAGGGAGGTGTTTCTGTATGTATTCAGAGACAGGAATGCCCATAGGGAGGTGTTTCTGTATATATTCAGAGACAGGAATGCCCATAGGGGAGGTGTTTCTGTATATATTCAGAGACAGGAATGCCCATAGGGGAGGTGTTTCTGTATATATTCAGAGACAGGAATGCCCATAGGGGGAGGTGTTTCTGTATATATTCAGAGACAGGAATGCCCATAGGGGAGGTGTTTCTGTATATATTCAGAGACAGGGAATGCCCATAGGGAGGTGTTTCTGTATATATTCAGAGACAGGAATGCCTATAGGGGAGGTGTTTCTGTATATATTCAGAGACAGGAATGCCCATAGGGGAGGTGTTTCTGTATATATTCAGAGACAGGAATGCCCATAGGGGAGGTGTTTCTGTATATATTCAGAGACAGGAATGCCCATAGGGAGGTGTTTCTGTATATATTCAGAGACAGGAATGCCCATAGGGGAGGTGTTTCTGTATATATTCAGAGACAGGAATGCCCATAGGGAGGTGTTTCTGTATATATTCAGAGACAGGGAATGCCCATAGGGAGGTGTTTCTGTATATATTCAGAGACAGGAATGCCCATAGGGAGGTGTTTCTGTATATATTCAGAGACAGGAATGCCCATAGGGAGGTGTTTCTGTATATATTCAGAGACAGGAATGCCCATAGGGAGGTGTTTCTGTATATATTCAGAGACAGGAATGCCCATAGGGGAGGTGTTTCTGTATATATTCAGAGACAGGAATGCCCATAGGGGAGGTGTTTCTGTATATATTCAGAGACAGGAATGCCCATAGGGGAGGTGTTTCTGTATATATTCAGAGACAGGAATGCCCATAGGGAGGTGTTTCTGTATATATTCAGAGACAGGAATGCCCATAGGGGAGGTGTTTCTGTATATATTCAGAGACAGGAATGCCCATAGGGGAGGTGTTTCTGTATATATCAGAGACAGGAATGCCCATAGGGAGGTGTTTCTGTATATATTCAGAGACAGGAATGCCCATAGGGGAGGTGTTTCTGCATATATTCAGAGACAGGAATGCCCATAGGGAGGTGTTTCTGTATATATTCAGAGACAGGAATGCCCATAGGGGAGGTGTTTCTGTATATATTCAGAGACAGGAATGCCCATAGGGGAGGTGTTTCTGTATATATTCAGAGACAGGAATGCTCATAGGGAGAGTGTTTCTGTATATATTCAGAGACAGGAATGCCCATAGGGGAGGTGTTTCTGTATATATTCAGAGACAGGAATGCCCATAGGGGAGGTGTTTCTGTATATATTCAGAGACAGGAATGCCCATAGGGGAGGTGTTTCTGTATATATTCAGAGACAGGAATGCCCATAGGGGAGGTGTTTCTGTATATATTCAGAGACAGGAATGCCCATAGGGGAGGTGTTTCTGTATATATTCAGAGACAGATCCATTTAATAAGATCTTATGTTACTGCTGGATCGAATCCCTGAGCTGACAAGGTAAAAATCTGTCGTTCTGCCCCTGAACAAGGCAGTTAATAACCCACTTTCCCCCGGTAGGCCTTCATTGTAAATAAGAATTTGTTCTTAACTGACTTACCTAGTAAAATAAATGTTAAAGAAAAATTACAACATGATATCATGTGTTATTGAAGTGTTGTTGTTGCTCACTTGGCAGATCTAAAGCCTGTTGTTTTGGGGTGTTGCTATAGGCCACTAGGTGCTAACAGTCAGTATCTAGATAATGTGTGTGAAATGCTTGATAGTGTTGTGATGTAAACAGAGAGGTCTACTTTCCTGGGGACTTGAATATTGACTGATTTTACTCAAGTTGTCCAGTCAAGAGGAAGCTTCTCACTGTAACCAGTGCCTGTAATCTGGTTCAGGTTATCAATCAACCTACCTAGGAAAACCTGCAAAATCGGCAGTGTATCAAATACTTGTTCTCCCACTGTAAATATTAACTACCTCCATCACTGTACCAGTGTCTACATATTAACTACCTCCATCACTGTACCAGTGTCTACATATTAACTACCTCCATCACTGTACCAGTGTCTACATATTAACTACCTCCATCACTGTACCAGTGTCTACATATTAATTACTCCATCACTGTACCAGTGTCTACATATTAACTACCTCCATCACTGTACCAGTGTCTACATATTAACTACCAGTGTCTACATCCATCACTGTACCAGTGTCTACATATTACCTCCACACTACAGTGTCTACATATTAACTATCCATCACTGTACCAGTGTCTACATATTAACTATCTCCATCACTGTACCAGTGTCTACATATTAACTACCTCCATCACTGTACCAGTGTCTACATATTAACTACCTCCATCACTGTACCAGTGTCTACATATTAACTACCTCCATCACTGTACCAGTGTCTACATATCACTGTAACTACAACTCCATCACTGTACCAGTGTCTACATATTAACTATCTCCATCACTGTACCAGTGTCTACATATTAACTATCTCCATCACTGTACCAGTGTCTACATATTAACTATCACTCCATCACTGTACCAGTGTCTACATATTAACTACCTCCATCACTGTACCAGTGTCTACATATTAACTATCTCCATCACTGTACCAGTGTCTACATATTAACTACCTCCATCACTGTACCAGTGTCTACATATTAACTATCTCCGTCACTGTACCAGTGTCTACATATTAACTACCTCCATCACTGTACCAGTGTCTACATATTAACCACCTCCATCACTGTACCAGTGTCTACATATTAACTACCTCCATCACTGTACCAGTGTCTACATATTAACTATCTCCATCACTGTACCAGTGTCTACATATTAACCACCTCCATCACCCTACCAGTGTCTACATATTAACTATCTCCATCACTGTACCAGTGTCTACATATTAACTATCTCCATCACTGTACCAGTGTCTACATATTAACCAGTGTGTACCAGTGTCTACATATTAACTACCTCCATCACTGTACCAGTGTCTACATATTAACTATCTCCATCACTGTACCAGTGTCTACATATTAACTACCTCCATCACTGTACCAGTGTCTACATATTAACTACCTCCATCACTGTACCAGTGTCTACATATTAACTACCTCCATCACTGTACCAGTGTCTACATATTAACTACCTCCATCACTGTACCAGTGTCTACATATTAACTACCTCCATCACTGTACCAGTGTCTACATATTAACTACCACTGTACCAGTGTCTACATATTAACTATCTCCATCACTGTACCAGTGTCTACATATTAACTACCTCCATCACTGTACCAGTGTCTACATATTAACTACCTCCATCACTGTACCAGTGTCTACATATTAACTACCTCCATCACTGTACCAGTGTCTACATATTAACTATCTCCATCACTGTACCAGTGTCTACATATTAACTACCTCCATCACTGTACCAGTGTCTACATATTAACCACCTCCATCACTGTACCAGTGTCTACATATTAACTACCTCCATCACTGTACCAGTGTCTACATATTAACTATCTCCATCACTGTACCAGTGTCTACATATTAACAGTCACTGTACCAGTGTCTACATATTAACCTCCATCACTCCAGTGTCTACATGTACCAGTGTCTACATATTAACTACCTCCATCACTGTACCAGTGTCTACATATTAATCTACCCAGTCTACATCACTGTACCAGTGTCTACATACATATTAACTACTCCATCACTGTACCAGTGTCTACATATTAACTACCTCCATCACTGTACCAGTGTCTACATATTAACTACCTCCATCACTGTACCAGTGTCTACATATTAACTACCTCCATCACTGTACCAGTGTCTACATATTAACTACCTCCATCACTGTACCAGTGTCTACATATTAACTACCTCCATCACTGTACCAGTGTCTACATATTAACCACCTCCATCACTGTACCAGTGTCTACATATTAACTACCTCCATCACTGTACCAGTGTCTACATATTAACTACCTCCATCACTGTACCAGTGTCTACATATTAACTACCTCCATCACTGTACCAGTGTCTACATATTAACCACCTCCATCACTGTACCAGTGTCTACATATAACTACCTCCATCACTGTACCAGTGTCTACATATTAACTACCTCCATCACTGTACCAGTGTCTACATATTAACTACATCCATCACTGTACCAGTGTCTACATATTAACTACCTCCATCACTGTACCAGTGTCTACATATTAACTACCTCCATCACTGTACCAGTGTCTACATATTAACTACATATTAACTCCATCACTGTACCAGTGTCTACATATTAACTACCTCCATCACTGTACCAGTGTCTACATATTAACTACCTCCATCACTGTACCAGTGTCTACATATTAACCACCTCCATCACTGTACCAGTGTCTACATATTATCACTGTACCAGTGTCTACATCACTGTACCAGTGTCTATATATTAACTACCTCCATCACTGTACCAGTGTCTACATATTAACCTCCATCACTGTACCAGTGTCTACATATTAACTACCTCCATCACTGTACCAGTGTCTACATATTAACTACCTCCATCACTGTACCAGTGTCTACATATTAACACTACCTCCATCACTGTACCAGTGTCTACATATTAACTACCTCCATCACTGTACCAGTGTCTACATATTAACTACCTCCATCACTGTACCAGTGTCTACATATTAACTACTATCCATCACTGTACCAGTGTCTACATATTAATCTTATCACTGTACCAGTGTCTACATATTAACTACCTCCATCACTGTACCAGTGTCTACATATTAACTACCTCCATCACTGTACCAGTGTCTACATATTAACTACCTCCATCACTGTACCAGTGTCTACATATTAACTACCTCCATCACTGTACCAGTGTCTACATATTAACTACCTATCACTGTACATATTAATCTTCCATCACTGTACCAGTGTCTACATATTAACCACCTCCATCACTGTACCAGTGTCTACATACAACTACCTCCATCACTGTACCAGTGTCTACATATTAACTACCTCCATCACTGTACCAGTGTCTACATATTAACTACCTCCATCACTGTACCAGTGTCTACATATTAACTACCTCCATCACTGTACCAGTGTCTACATATTAACTACCTCCATCACTGTACCAGTGTCTACATATTAACTACCTCCATCACTGTACCAGTGTCTACATATTAATTACCTCCATCACTGTACCAGTGTCTACATATTAACTACCTCCATCACTGTACCAGTGTCTACATATTAACTACCTCCATCACTGTACCAGTGTCTACATATTAACTACCTCCATCACTGTACCAGTGTCTACATATTAACTACCTCCATCACTGTACCAGTGTCTACATATTAACCACCTCCATCACTGTACCAGTGTCTACATATTAACTACCTCCATCACTGTACCAGTGTCTACATATTAACTACCTCCATCACTGTACCAGTGTCTACATATTAACTACCTCCATCACTGTACCAGTGTCTACATATTAACTACCTCCATCACTGTACCAGTGTCTACATATTAACTACCTCCATCACTGTACCAGTGTCTACATATTAACTACCTCCATCACTGTACCAGTGTCTACATATTAACCACCTCCATCACCCTACCAGTGTCTACATATTAACTACCTCCATCACTGTACCAGTGTCTACATATTAACTACCTCCATCACTGTACCAGTGTCTACATATTAACTACCTCCATCACTGTACCAGTGTCTACATATTAACTACCTCCATCACTGTACCAGTGTCTACATATTAACTACTTCCATCACTGTACCAGTGTCTACATATTAACTACCCATCACTCCAGTCACATATTAACTACCTGCATCACTGTACCAGTGTCTACATATTAACTACCTCCGTCACTGTGCCAGTGTCGTACATGATGGCTATCTCCGTCCGCTTGTTGCCGGTCTGCATAAATCACCTCCGTCGCCCTGCCAGTGTCTGCATGTTAACTATCTCCCGTCACTGTGCCGGTGTCTGCACATGATAACTATCTCCATCACTGTGCCAGTGTCTGCATATTAAACTACCTCCATCCTGTGCCAGTGTCTGCATATTAACTATCTCCATCACTGTACCAGTGTCTACATAGTAACTACCTCCATCACTGTACCAGTGTCTACATATTAACTACCATCCATCCATGTCTACATGTACCAGTGTCTGCATGTCTAACTATCTCCCGTCACTGTACCAGTGTCTACATGATGGTCACTGTTGCTACCTCCATCACTGTGCCAGTGTCTACATATTAACTGCCTCCATCACTGTACCAGTGTCTGCATATTAACCATATCCATCATCTGTGCCAGTGTCTACATATTAACTACCTCCATCACTGTACCAGTGTCTACATATTAACTATCTCCATCACTGTACCAGTGTCTGCATATTAACTACCTCCGTCACTGTGCCAGTGTCTGCATATTAACTATCTCCATCACTGTACCAGTGTCTACATATTAACTACCTCCATCACTGTACCAGTGTCTACATATTAACTACCTCCATCACTGTACCAGTGTCTACACATATTAACTACCTCCATCACTGTACCAGTGTCTACATATTAACTACCTCCATCACTGTACCAGTGTCTGCATATTAACTACCTCCATCACTGTACCAGTGTCTACATATTAACTACCTCCATCACCCAGTGTCTACATATTAACTACCCTCCATCACTGTGCCAGTGTCTACATATTAACTACCTCCATCACTGTACCAGTGTCTACATATTAACTACCTCCATCACTGTACCAGTGTCTACATGTAACCATCTCCATCACTGTGCCCAGTGTCTACACATATTAACTACCTCCATCACTGTACCAGTGTCTACATATTAACTACCTCCATCACTGTACCAGTGTCTACATATTAACTACCTCCATCACTGTATGCCAGTGTCTACATGTTAACTACCTCCATCACTGTACCAGTGTCTACATATTAACTACCTCCATCCTTTTTGTACCAGTGTCTACATATTAACTACCTCCATCACTGTACCAGTGTCTACATATTAACTACCTCCATCACTGTACCAGTGTCTACATAAACTACCTCCATCACTGTACCAGTGTCTACATAACTACCTCCATCACTGTACCAGTGTCTACATAACTATCTCCATCCGTCACCAGTGTCTACATATTAACTACCTCCATCACTGTACCAGTGTCTACATATTAACTACCTCCATCACTGTACTGCAGTGTGGCTACATCCGTCGCTGTTGCCGGTGTCTGCAACTACCTCCGTCACTGTGCCAGGAGTGTCTGCATATTAACTACCTCATCACTGTACCAGTGTCTACATATTAACTATCTCCATCCACTGTACCAGTGTCACATATTAACACTACCTCCATCACTGTACAGTGTCTACATATTAACTACCTCCATCACTGTACCAGTGTCTACACTGTAACTACCTCCATCACTGTACCAGTGTCTACATATTAACTACCTCCATCACTGTACCAGTGTCTACATATTAACTACCTCCATCACTGTACCAGTGTCTACATATTAACTACCTCCATCACTGTACCAGTGTCTACATATTAACTATCTCCATCACTGTACCAGTGTCTACATATTAACTACCTCCATCACTGTACCAGTGTCTACATATTAACTACCTCCATCCTGTACCAGTGTCTACATATTAACCACCTCCATCACTGTACCAGTGTCTACATAGTTAACTACCTCCATCACTGTGCCAGTGTCTACATATTAACTACCTCCATCACTGTACCAGTGTCTACATATTAACTACCTCCATCACTGTACCAGTGTCTACATATTAACTACCTCCATCACTGTACCAGTGTCTACATATTAACTACCTCCATCACTGTACCAGTGTCTACATAATTAACTACCTCCATCACTGTACCAGTGTCTACATATTAACTACCTCCATCACTGTACCAGTGTCTACATATTAACTACCTCCATCACTGTGCCAGTGTCTACATATTAACTACCTCCATCACTGTGCCAGTGTCTACATATTAACTACCTCCATCACTGTACCAGTGTCTACATATTAACTACCTCCATCACTGTACCAGTGTCTACATATTAACTACCTCCATCACTGTACCAGTGTCTACATATTAACTACCTCCATCACTGTACCAGTGTCTACATATTAACTACCTCCATCACTGTACCAGTGTCTACATATTAA
>NW_026283043.1:0-13666 GCF_023373465.1 Oncorhynchus keta | reverse complement strand
CATACCTTAAGGGAAGAATTCGGCAGTACCTGTATGGTTAGTGAGAAAGTCCATATTGCAAATGTACGGTCCCTTACTAGACGTCCGAAATCGTTTGTAAAATTCGCGGACGGCGTCGGGCCGAGCGGCAGGGCCGACCTACCAGGAAGTCATCAAATGAACGTTGTCGGACATTCGGTTTCCGCTTTACAAAAATAATAAGATTTATGTCATTTTTCCCATGTCCCGGAAATTCCCACAAGAGGGCATAAGCAATCATATGGCTATTGCTACAAAACATCACGATTCACGACGGGGCCTTATCTCGAAAACTGAAAATATTTAGAAGCCGAAACTCGGTGAGCGTAGGGGCGGCATAATGGGCAGTTGGCCCCGAACAAGATGGCGTCTAGGCCTCAACGGTTTTTGAGTTATGGCCATTTATCTGGGATTAAAGGTCCAAAATGAAAATAGAGAAATTATTTTTCCACTTCACGTCAAAGTCAAGGAGCCTCCGGTGTCAATAAAAAAGAACCAGCCATTTATCTATCGTCATTTAAGAGAAATCGCATAACGACACCTTGGTGATGTTCACGGATAGGTGTTTTTTTTTCAACGGTTACAGATCCAGTTGCAGGTTGTTCTTACGAATCTTTTTAAAGTGTGCTGCGGAGCTCTGCGAGATTTCTGTGATTTTCTATGATTTTCTGAAATAACACACACTCACTAAACCCTCCGTAAATAACTCAGTTCTTAACGTAAAGACTTAAAACTCGGGATTCTGTAAAGGCATACCCCAATCATGATATGAGTTTATTTATAGCTTCCTGTGCCAACCGGAAGTGCCTTTAATGGTGTCACAGTGGCAGTTTCCATGGGTTAAAAGGTCAGATCTTTTCAAAACTTCATATGTGTGACTAGGTAACCTCGTGAACTGTAAATCAGTCATTTCTCCCAGCAGATGTCAAAGAAAAGCTCTCACACGCACACACAGCAAGGATGGAGTGAAAAGTGTGGTTCTTAAAGACACAGAGAGCAGGCAATGGCATAAACATAATGTCTAGGCCGTGCCGAGTTCAACGAGATATCCCGCTTGACCGTAGCTCGCTCGGTCTGAGCGCAGCGACCATTAGAAAAGTAGGCCCAAAATGAAGCCTGCCCCACAACGTCATTTGCTTTTGGGTGACAGTGAGAGAACCGTTAGGGTGAGAAGCACAATTCGACCTCAGGTATGTTCCTAAGGTCCTTCCGATCCGTGCAAGCCTAACGTTGACAGTGTGGCATTAACCCTTAATAGTTAAAAGATGGTGTTTACTTCAAAAAGTTTGCATTGATTTCTCTCCCCATAGGAATACATTGCCTTTACCCCTAAATTCAACCTGAAGTCTATATGGGTTATGAATGCCGTATGAACCTGTCTTTGGTAACAGTCCATCAGGCCAGTATGAGGTCTACCTGTGTTGATTCTAAGCTTCCTGGACCAACCGGAAGTGGTTAAAATCACCCTAAAAGTGTTTTTCCATTACCTGCCTGCAGTTTGATAGACATAGTGCATTCAACCCTGTGTAAATCAGTCAATTCTTAACGTAAGGACTTAAAACTCAGGATTCTGTAAAAGCATAGCCCAGTGAGGATATGTGTTGACTTATAGCTTCCTGTGACAACCGGAAGTGCCTTAATTGGTGTCTCAGGGGCTGTTTCGAGGGGTTAAAAAGTCAGATCTGTCCAAAACTTCATATGTGTGATTAGGCAACCCCCATGAACTGTAAATCAGTCATTTTCCCATAAAATTTCAAAGGAAAACTAAATCACACAGACACACAACTTGGAAGGAGGGACGTATTGGGGTTTGTAGAGACAGACAGTGCCTCCAATAGTTAGCTTTGTTCGAGCTAAAAGAACCGTCAGACCTAGAGTTCCGAAACTTTAGAAACCTGTTCTAGACCTCGGGTCGATAGTGCGTGGTGAGTTAGGTGGCTCTAGAAGGTTCTCGGACCGAGAAATAGCCTCGTACATTTGCAATGATTTCAATTCATTTTGACCATTACGAAAATGGCGACATTTAGAAAAGTCTCAGAGACACAAGACTAGGTGCATTGGAACCGGCTCGGCCCATAGAGACGGACCCCAACGTTTCGGTCCGATAGCTCATTCAAGGACCCCATAGCAAGGCATGGAAAAAGTGGATTTTCAGCACCAATTAGGGTTTTACTCGGGCACCGAAGGACCTATCGAGCCGAAACTCGGGATTCGGGGTCGCCTCACATAGGCCTTCACATAATGTCTGACCTGGACCCGCAGCTAGAACGTAACTATGTGTTTACGTTTTTATTATGTTTTAAACTAATGGCGCTGTGAATTATGGGCCTGCTCTGACATATGTGATAGTTGGCTTCTAAATGAGTTGGAAAAAGTGGGTTTGGTGTCAATTGGTATCAGTTTGGTGTCAGAATGACATCTAATTGACTGGTGGACACTGACTTGCTAGTTGACTTTTGTACATTTTTTTATTTATTTTATTTTTTATTTCACCTTTATTTAACCAGGTAGGCTAGTTGAGAACAAGTTCTCATTTGCAACTGCGACCTGGCCAAGATAAAGCATAGCAGTGTGAACAGACAACACAGAGTTACACATGGAGTAAACAATTAGCAAGTCAATAACACAGTAGAAAAAAATGGGCAGTCTATATACAATGTGTGCAAAAGGCATGAGGAGGTAGGCGAATAATACAATTTTGCAGATTAACACTGGAGTGATAAATGATCAGATGGGCATGTACAGGTAGAGATATTGGTGTGCAAAAGAGCAGAAAAGTAAATAAATAAAAACAGTATAAAAACAGTATGGGAATGAGGTAGGTGAAAAAGGGTGAGCTATTTACCTATAGACTATGTACAGCTGCAGCGATCGGTTAGCTGCTCGGATAGCTGATGTTTGAAGTTGGTGAGGGAGATAAAAGTCTCCAACTTCAGCGATTTTGCAATTCGTTCCAGTCACAGGCAGCAGAGTACTGGAACGAAGGCGGCCAAATGAGGTGTTGGCTTTAGGGATGATCAGTGAGATACACCTGCTGGAGCGCGTGCTACGGATGGGTGTTGCCATCGTGACCAGTGAACTGAGATAAGGCGGAGCTTTACCTAGCATGGACTTGTAAATGACCTGGAGCCAGTGGGTCTGGCGACGAATATGTAGTGAGGGCCAGCCGACTAGAGCATACAAGTCGCAGTGGTGGGTGGTATAAGGTGCTTTAGTGACAAAACGGATGGCACTGTGATAGACTGCATCAGTTTGCTGAGTAAGTGTTGGAAGCCATTTTGTAGATGACATCGCCGAAGTCGGATCGGTAGGATAGTCAGTTTTACTGGGTAAGCTTGCAGCGTGAGTGAAGGATGCTTTGTTGCGGAATAAGCCGACTCTGGATTTGATTTTTGATTGAGAGTGTTTGATGTGAGTCTGGAAGGAGAGTTTGCAGTCTAGCCAGACACCTAGGTACTTATAGATGTCCACATATTCAAGGTTGGAACCATCAGGAGTGGTGATGCTAGTCGGGCATGCGGGTGCAGGCAGCGTCGGTTGAAAAGCATGCATTTGGTTTTTACTCGCGTTTAAGAGCAGTTGGAGGCCACGGAAGGAGTGCTGTATGGCATTGAAGCTCGTTTGGAGGTTTGATGCACAGTGTCAATGACGGGCCGAAAGTATATAGAATGGTGTCGTCTGCGTAGAGGTGGATCAGGGAATCGCCCGCAGCAAGAGTAACATCATTGATATATACAGAGAAAAGAAGTCGGCCCGAAATTGAACCCTGTGGCACCCCCATAGAGACTGCCCAGAGACCGGACAGCATGCCCTCTGATTTGACACACTGAACTCTGTCTGCAAAGTAATTGGTGAACCAGGCAAGGCAGTCATCCAACCGAGGCTGTTGAGTCTGCCGATAAGAATTTGGTGATTGACAGAGTCGAAAGCCTTGGCGGGTCGATGAAACGGCTGCACAGTACTGTCTTTTATCGATGGCGGTTATGATATCATTTAGTACCTTGAGTGTGGCTGAGTGCACCCGTGACGGCTGGAAACCAGATTACTGGCGGAGGAAGGTGCGGTGGGATTGAGATGGTCAGTGACCTGTTTGTTGACTTGGCTTTCGAAGACCTTAGATAGGCAGGGCAGGATGGATAGGTCTATAGCAGTTTGGGTCAGGGTGTCTCCTCCTTTGAAGAGGGGATGACTGCGGCAGCTTTCAATCCTTGGGGATCTCAGACGATATGAAAGAGAGGTTGAACAGGCTGGTAATAGGGGTTGCGACAATGGCGGCAGATAGTTTCAGAAAATAGCGGGTCCAGATTGTCAAGCCCAGCTGATTTGTACGGGTCCAGGTTTTGCAGCTCTTTCAGAACATCTGCTATCTGGATTTGGGTAAAGGAGAACCTGGAGAGGCTTGGGTGAGGAACTACGGGGGGGCGGGGGCTGTTGGCCGAGGTTGGAGTAGCCAGGCGGAAGGCATGGCCAGCCGTTGAGAAGTGCTTATTGAAGTTTTCGATAATCATGGATTTATCGGTGGAGACCGTGTATCCTAGCCTCAGTGCAGTGGGCAGCTGGGAGGAGGTGCTCTTGTTCTCCATGGACTTCACAGTGTCCCAGAACTTTTTTGGAGTTGGAGCTACAGGATGCAAACTTTGCCTGAAGCTGGCCTTAGCTTTCCTGACTGACTGCGTGTATTGGTTCCTGACTTCCCTGAACAGTTGCATATCCACGGGGCTGTTCGATGCTATTGCAGTCCGCCACAGGATGTTTAGCAATATGTTTAATATGTTTAGCAATACGTTAGCAATATGTTTAAACGGAGAGGGACCATCACCAAAATGCCATTCTGAAATCAAACAAAAAATGGCATCACCATAGTCTCCAGGCTGTGCAGAGTTCAACGAGACGGCCCCGCTTGACCTAGCTCGCTCTGAGTGCAGCGACCTTGAAAAAAGAAGGCGCAAAGGAAGCCTGGCCCCCAATGTCATTTGCTTTTGGGTGACAGTGAGAGAACCGTTAGGGTGAGAACACACCTCGACCTCAGGTACGTTCCTGAGGTCCTCCCCGATCCGTGCAAGCCTAACCTTGACCATGTGGCATTAACCCTTAATAGTTAAAATAAGGTGTTTTACTTCAAAGAGTTTGCATTGACTTCTCTCCCCCATAGGAATACACTGCCTGCACCCCTAAATTCAACCTGAAGCCTATGTGGGTTATGAATGCCTTATGAACCTGTCTTCTATGACAGTCCATCAGACCACTATGAGGTCTACCTGTGCCGATTCTAAGCTTCCTGAGCAACCGGAAGTGGTTAGATTGACCCAAGGAGTTTGATGTACATAACCTTCAAAGGTTGAAAATGACTGCATTCAACACTGTGTAGATCATAGATCAGTCAATTCTTAACTTAAAGACTTAAAACTCAGATTCTGTAAGTGTTTATGTCAATCAAGACATGTGTTTACTTATAGCTTCCTGTGCCAACCGGAAGTGCCTTTAATTGGGTCACACTGTCTGTTTTGAAGGGTTAGAAAAGTCACATCTCTCCAAAACTTCATATGTGTGACCAGGTAACCTCCTAAACTGTAAATCAGTCATTTCTCCCAGCAGATGTCAAAGAAAAGCTCTCACACGCACACACAGCAAGGATGGAGTGAAAAAGTGTGGTTCTTAAAGACACAGAGAGCAGGCAATGGCATAAACATAATGTCTAGGCCGTGCCGAGTTCAACGAGATATCCCGCTTGACCGTAGCTCGCCGGTCTGAGCGCAGCGACCATTAGAAAAGTAGGCCCAAAATGAAGCCTGCCCCACAACGTCATTTGCTTTTGGGTGACAGTGAGAGAACCGTTAGGGTGAGAAGCACAATTCGACCTCAGGTACGTTCCTAAGGTCCTTCCGATCCGTGCAAGCCTAACGTTGACCGTGTGGCATTAACCCTTAATAGTTAAAAGAAGGTGTTTACTTCAAATAGTTTGCATTGATTTCTCTCCCCATAGGAATACATTGCCTTTACCCCTAAATTCAACCTGAAGTCTATATGGGTTAGAATGCCGTATGAACCTGTCTTTGGTAACAGTCCATCAGGCCAGTATGAGGTCTACCTGTGTTGATTCTAGGCTTCCTGGACCAACCGGAAGTGGTTAAAATCACCCCTAAAAGTGTTTTTCCATTACCTGCCTGCAGTTTGATAGACATAGTGCATTCAACCCTGTGTAAATCAGTCAATTCTTAACGTAAGGACTTAAAACTCAGGATTCTGTAAGTTTCTATGTCAATCAAGACATGGGTTTATTTATAGCTTCCTGTGCCAACCGGAAGTGCCTTTAATGATGTCACAGTGGCAGTTTCCAAGGGTTAAAAGGTCAGATCTTTTCAAAACTTCATATGTGTGACTAGGTAACCCTCATGAACTGTAAATCAGTCATTTCTCCCAACAGATGTCAAAGAAAAGCTCTCACACGCACACACAGCAAGGATGGAGTGAAAAGTGCGGTTCTCAAAGACACAGAGAGCAGGCAATGGCATAAACATAATCTCTAGGCCGTGCCGAGTTCAACGAGATATCCCGCTTGACCGTAGCTCGCCCGGTCTGAGCGCAGCGACCATTAGAAAAGTAGGCCCAAAATGAAGCCTGCCCCACAACGTCATTTGCTTTTGGGTGACAGTGAGAGAACCGTTAGGGTGAGAAGCACAATTCGACCTCAGGTACGTTCCTAAGGTCCTTCCGATCCGTGCAAGCCTAACCTTGACCGTGTGGCATTAACCCTTAATAGTTAAAAGAAGGTGTTTACTTCAAATAGTTTGCATTGACTTCTCTCCCCATAGGAATACATTGCCTGCACCCCTAAATTCAACCTGAAGTCTATATGGGTTATGAATGCCGTATGAACCTGTCTTTGATAACAGTCCATCAGGCCAGTATGAGGTCTACCTGTGTTGATTCTAGGCTTCCTGGACCAACCGGAAGTGGTTAAAATCACCCTAAAAGTGTTTTTCCATTACCTGCCTGCAGTTTGATAGACATAGTGCATTCAACCCTGTGTAAATCAGTCAATTCTTAACGTAAGGACTTAAAACACAGGATTCTGTAAAAAAGCATAGCCCAGTGAGGATATGTGTTGACTTATAGCTTCCTGTGCCAACCGGAAGTGCCTTAATTGGTGTCTCAGGGGCTGTTTCGAGGGGTTAAAAAAGTCAGATCTGTCCAAAACTTCATATGTGTGATTAGGCAACCCCCATGAACTGTAAATCAGTCATTTTTCCCATAAAATTTCAAAGGAAAACTAAATCACACAGACACACAACTTGGAAGGAGGGACGTATTGGGGGTTGTAGAGACAGACAGTGCCTCCAATAGTTAGCTTTGTTCGAGCTAAAAAAGAACCGTCAGACCTAGAGTTCCGAAACTTTAGAAACCTGTTCTAGACCTCGGGTCGATAGTGCGTGGTGAGTTAGGTGGCTCTAGAAGGTTCTCGGACCGAGAAATAGCCTCGTACATTTGCAATGATTTCAATTCATTTTGACCATTACGAAAATGGCGACATTTAGAAAAGTCTCAGAGACACAAGACTAGGTGCATTGGAACCGGCTCGGCCCATAGAGACGGACCCCAACGTTTCGGTCCGATAGCTCATTCAAGGACCCCATAGCAAGGCATGGAAAAAAGTGGATTTTCAGCACCAATTAGGGTTTTACTCGGGCACCGAAGGACCTATCGAGCCGAAACTCGGGATTCGGGGTCGCCTCACATAGGCCTTCACATAATGTCTGACCTGGACCCGCAGCTAGAACGTAACTATGTGTTTTACGTTTTTATTATGTTTTAAACTAAAGGCGCTGTGAATTATGGGCCTGCTCTGACATATATGATAGTTGGCTTCTAAATGAGTTGGAAAAAGTGGGTTTGGTGTCAATTGGTATCAGTTTGGTGTCAAATGACATCTAATTGACTGATGGACACTGACTTGCTAGTTGACTTTTGTACATTAGCAATATGTTTAAACGGAGAGGGACCATCACCAAAAGTGACATTCTGAAATCAACCCTAACGAGCCATGGAGATGAACCAGAATCACTGCCCAGCTATCCCGAGTTCATCGGGCCAGTCAATTTCACATTCCTGCAGGATTTTTATAGCATGACAAATTCGTGATGGTACCTGCCCATTGAACCATATTGCAAATGCACAGTGACTTTGCAAAAGTGAGAAAACATAAACAAATGGACATGATGAAATCAACACAACGAGTGATGGAAATGTACAACTATCACTGCTCAGCCATCCTGTGTTCATCAGACCAGTCAATTTTGCATTTTTGAGCATGTCAAATTTCATATGGTAAATGCACATTGAAACATATTGCAAATGCGCGCGCACTTGCAATATGATTCTATAGTGTAAAAACATCACCTAATGGACATGATGAAATCAACACAACGAGTGATGGAAATGTACAACTATCACTGCTCGGCCATCCTGTGTCCATCAGACCAGTCAATTTTGCATTTTTGAGCATGTCAAATTTCATATGGTAAATGCACATTGAAACATATTGCAAATGCGCGCGCACTTGCAATATGATTCTATAGTGTAAAAACATCACCTAATGGACATGATGAAATCAACACAACGAGTGATGGAAATGTACAACTATCACTGCTCGGCCATCCTGTGTTCATCAGACCATTAATATTGAATGACCGGTAAATGCATTTACAACCATATTTTTATTTTTGGGTAAATGCACAGTTGCACAACAATGCACGTGCATTTGCAATATGATTCTATAGTGAAAAAACATCACCTAATGGACATGATGAAATCAACACAACGAGTGATGGAAATGTACAACTATCACTGCTCGGCCATCCTGTGTCCATCAGACCAGTCAATTTTGCATTTTTGAGCATGTCAAATTTCATATGGTAAATGCACATTGAAACATATTGCAAATGCGCACTTGCAATATGATTCTATAGTGTAAAAACATCACCTAATGGACATGATGAAATCAACACAACGAGTGATGGAAATGTACAACTATCACTGCTCGGCCATCCTGTGTTCCCTTAGCGAGCATTTATCAGAATGACCGGTAAATGCATTTACAACCATATTTTTATTTTTGGTAAATGCCAGTTGCAAACAATGCAAAATGCGTGCATTTGCAATATGATTCTATAGTGAAAAACATCACCTAATGGACATGATGAAATCAACACAACGAGTGATGGAAATGTACAACTATCACTGCTCGGCCATCCTGTGTCCATCAGACCAGTCAATTTTGCATTTTTGAGCATGTCAAATTTCATATGGTAAATGCACATTGAAACATATTGCAAATGCGCGCGCACTTGCAATATGATTCTATAGTGTAAAAACATCACCTAATGGACATGATGAAATCAACACAACGAGTGATGGAAATGTACAACTATCACTGCCCGGCCATCCTGTGTTCCCATAGCGAGCATTAATATCAGAATGACCGGTAAATGCATTTACAACCATATTTTAATTTTTGGGTTACCAGTTGCACAACAATGCACGTGCATTTGCAATATGATTCTATAGTGAAAAACATCACCTAATGGACATGATGAAATCAACACAACAAGTGATGGAAATGTACAACTATCACTGCTCGGCCATCCTGTGTTCATCAGACCAGTCAATTTCACATTCCTGCAGGATTTTATAGCATGACAAATTCGTGATGGTACCTGCCCATTGAACCATATTGCAAATGCACAGTGACTTTGCAAAAGTGAAAAACATAAACAAATGGACATGATGAAATCAACACAACAGGTGATGGAAATGTACAACTATCACTGCTCAGCCATCCTGTGTTCATCAGACCAGTCAATTTTGCATTTTTGAGCATGTCAAATTTCATATGGTAAATGCACATTGAAACATATTGCAAATGCGCACTTGCAATATGATTCTATAGTGTAAAAACATCACCTAATGGACATGATGAAATCAACACAACGAGTGATGGAAATGTACAACTATCACTGCTCGGCCATCCTGTGTCCATCAGACCAGTCAATTTTGCATTTTTGAGCATGTCAAATTTCATATGGTAAATGCACATTGAAACATATTGCAAATGCGCGCGCACTTGCAATATGATTCTATAGTGTAAAAACATCACCTAATGGACATGATGAAATCAACACAACGAGTGATGGAAATGTACAACTATCACTGCCCGGCCATCCTGTGTTCCCATAGCGAGCATTAATATCAGAATGACCGGTAAATGCATTTACAACCATATTTTTATTTTTGGGTTACCAGTTGCACAACAATGCACGTGCATTTGCAATATGATTCTATAGTGAAAAAACATCACCTAATGGACATGATGAAATCAACACAACGAGTGATGGAAAGGAACAACTATCACTGCTCGGCCATCCTGTGTTCATCAGACCAGTCAATTTTGCATTTTTGAGCATGTCAAATTTCATATGGTAAATGCACATTGAAACATATTGCAAATGCGCGCGCACTTTGATTCTATAGTGAAAAACATCACCTAATGGACATGATGAAATCAACACAACGAGTGATGGAAATGTACAACTATCACTGCCCAGCCATCCTGTGTTCCCATAGCGAGCATTAATATCAGAATGACCGGTAAAATGCATTTACAACCATATTTTTATTTTGGGTTACCAGTTGCACAACAATGCACGTGCATTTGCAATATGATTCTATAGTGAAAAAACATCACCTAATGGACATGATGAAATCAACACAACAAGTGATGGAAATGTACAACTATCACTGCTCGGCCATCCTGTGTTCATCAGACCAGTCAATTTCACATTCCTGCAGGATTTTTATAGCATGACAAATTTCATATGGTAAATGCCCATTGAACCATATTGCAAATGCACAGTGACTTTGCAAAAGTGAGAAAACATAAACAAATGGACATGATGAAATCAACACAACAGGTGATGGAAATGTACAACTATCACTGCTCAGCCATCCTGTGTTCATCAGACCAGTCAATTTTGCATTTTTGAGCATGTCAAATTTCATATGGTAAATGCCATTGAAACATATTGCAAATGCGTGCATTTGCAATATGATTCTATAGTGTAAAAACATCACCTAATGGACATGATGAAATCAACACAACGAGTGATGGAAATGTACAACTATCACTGCTCGGCCATCCTGTGTCCATCAGACCAGTCAATTTTGCATTTTTGAGCATGTCAAATTTCATATGGTAAATGCACATTGAAACATATTGCAAATGCGCGCGCACTTGCAATATGATTCTATAGTGTAAAAACATCACCTAATGGACATGATGAAATCAACACAACAGGTGATGGAAATGTACAACTATCACTGCCCGGCCATCCTGTGTTCCCATCAGCGAGCATTAATATCAGAATGACCGGTAAATGCATTTACAACCATATTTTTATTTTTGGGTTACAGTTGCACAACAATGCACGTGCATTTGCAATATGATTCTATAGTGAAAAACATCACCTAATGGACATGATGAAATCAACACAACGAGTGATGGAAATGACAACTATCACTGCTCGGCCATCCTGTGTCCATCAGACCAGTCAATTTTGCATTTTTGAGCATGTCAAATTTCATATGGTAAATGCACATTGAAACATATTGCAAATGCGCGCGCACTTGCAATATGATTCTATAGTGTAAAACATCACCTAATGGACATGATGAAATCAACACAACGAGTGATGGAAATGTACAACTATCACTGCCCGGCCATCCTGTGTTCCCATAGCGAGCATTAATATCAGAATGACCGGTAAATGCATTTTACAACCATATTTTTATTTTGGGTTACCAGTTGCACAACAATGCACGTGCATTTGCAATATGATTCTATAGTGAAAAAACATCACCTAATGGACATGATGAAATCAACACAACGAGTGATGGAAATGTACAACTATCACTGCTCGGCCATCCTGTGTCCATCAGACCAGTCAATTTTGCATTTTTGAGCATGTCAAATTTCATATGGTAAATGCACATTGAAACATATTGCAAATGCGCGCGCACTTGCAATATGATTCTATAGTGTAAAAACATCACCTAATGGACATGATGAAATCAACACAACGAGTGATGGAAATGTACAACTATCACTGCCCGGCCATCCTGTGTTCCCATAGCGAGCATTAATATGCATGACCGGTAAATGCATTTACAACCATATTTTTATTTTTGGGTTACCAGTTGCACAACAATGCACGTGCATTTGCAATATGATTCTATAGTGTAAAAACATCACCTAACGGAGATGATGAAATCAACACAACGAGTGATGGAAATGTACAACTATCACTGCTCGGCCATCCTGTGTTCATCAGACCAGTCAATTTTGCATTTTGAGCAAGGTCAAATTTCATATGGTAAATGCACATTGAAACATATTGCAAATGCACGTGCACTTGCAATATGATTATATAGTGAAAAAACATCACAAAATGGACATGATGAAGTCAACACAACGAGTGATGGAAAGGAACAACTATCACTGCCCGGCCATCCCGAGTTCATCAGGCCAGTCAATTTTGCATTTCTGCAGGATTTTGAGCATGTCAAATTTCTTACGTCATTTTGGCCCACAAAAAAAATCCTTGTGCACAATTTAAAAAATATATAAAAAAATATGATAATAAAATTGGACAAAAGTATATTCATACAGTTCTTACACATGTGTAATTGACAAAAAAAATTGAAAGAATTTCAAAAAACGGTCCAGAAAGCACTTTTTTAAGGGTGTGTGAAGTTTTTACAAAATTTTGACATTTTTGACTTTTGACTTTGACTTCCTATGAAATCATATTGGAATTGGACAAAACATATTCCTTATGCGCATGTAAAAAAAAAAAAAAAAAATTATGATAATAAAATTGGACAAAAGTATATTCATACAGTTCTTACACATGTGTAATTGACAAAAAATCGAAAGAATTTCGAAAAATGGTCCAGAAAGCACTTTTTATGGGTGTGTGAAGTTTTTACAAAATTTTGACATTTTTGACTTTTGACTTTTTGACTTCCTATGAAATCATATTGGAATTGGACAAAACATATTCCTTATGCGCATATAAAAAAAATTAAAAAAATTATGATAATAAAATTGGACAAAAGTATATTCATACAGTTCTTACACATGTGTAATTGACAAAAAAATCGAAAGAATTTCGAAAACGGTCCAGAAAGCACTTTTTTAAGGGGTGATAAGTTTTTGAAAAAAAATTTCATTTTCAAAATTTTACTTTTGGACATTAATTTGGGTTACATATCCAATATGAAAAACCCCGGTGGAGCGCATTTGCCCCCTGTTGAATTTTAAAGTGTTACAACTGGCAATTACCATATGGCATTTGCAATACACTTTGGATGAATCAACGCCGGTGGGTGGTATTGGCCAATGTGTATATGGTTTGTCCGATGCCAATGACATGCCATTCATTTTTGTCCAATACAGGGGGTATTCCCTTACTGTATTTAGCCTCCTCACATTGACTCTGTACCAGAACCCCTGTATTTAGCCTCCTCACATTGACTCTGTATCAGAACCCCTTGTATATATTCTCCTCACATTGACTCTGTATCAGAACCCCTG
>NW_026283042.1:0-10701 GCF_023373465.1 Oncorhynchus keta | reverse complement strand
GCACAGTAGTACACAGCAGAGTCAGACAGCTGCACCCTCTGGATCGTCAAGGGGACTGATTTTGCTGTGACATTCAGATGGGCATCAAATCTGTCCTTGAATTCAGAAGCAGATTCCCCAGGTGAAAATGGATCCCTCCTCAGCATAAAAATGGGCTTTCCATTTGCTAGTTGTTTGTACCAGAAGAGATATTGTGATTGGGAAGTTGTATCAAATAGACAAGTGAGTGTTGTTGGGTGTCCTTCTATGACCACTACATCTTCTGTTGGCTGTCTTACATTCTCTTCTGCTCTGCACCCTGAAAAGAAAGATAAATATATCTTCACAACATATAATGATAATGTATATAAATAAAATGAACAACTGCACAGAAAGAGACAGATGAACGCCATGATGTTATACCAAAGCAGCATGCAGCCAGAACATACAGGATCAGACAATTTGTCATCACTTGTCAGTCAGTTTGAAGTGGAAAAGGGCAGAACACTGCTGATCTATCTATCACAGAGCTTTGACACCCTCTGTCCTACTGTTGATGCTTCATGTTCTTCTGTATTACATGCAGTAGTAGACCATGGGGAGGTGTCTGTCTGTATGGCATCCTCTGATTCAGGGGTTTGTGTGCTTTGTTAGGTTGCCTCCTTCAGGTTGACTTTCATACTACATCACCAAGTGGTATAAATTGTGAGGAGTAACTACAAACATTAATATTGTTGCACTTTGTCATATTCCATATTACCACCTGGTGATTGCACACAGCACAGCACAGGTGTGATAGAAATTCTCTGATCTCAATGTCTGCAATTATTATATCAAGTTGTGGTTTGATGTTTAATGATGATCCACACAGCAACAAAGCATTTTGTTCTGCAGGTTTTTGTACAGGGTCTTATATATATTACTTGGTATAACAACACTGGTTATAACAATCCCTGAGAGCACAGTAGTAGAGAGATGAGTCTGTCAGGGTTAGGCTTGTTATGATCAGTTCAGTTGATGGCCGGGACGTTGTGGAGGATTATTTCTTATCAGGGACAGGTTCACTACCGCTCTGTGATATGACAGCTTAATACACAGCCTGGTCTCATAGACTAGACGTAACATAGTAAATGTTAGTCCGGGACAGTCAAATAAGTATGATATGATATTTGGTTTGGTTAAAGAAGAAAGATGGTTACTTAAGGCAAAAACACATTTTGGGTGGATGGTTGGGCGTATAACATGAACGCCTAACAACCAAAAAGTTGTGAGTTCGAATCACATCAGGGACAACTTTAGCGTTTGATCTAGTTAACACATTTTTAACTACTTACTACTTTTTCGGTACTTTGCAATGACTTAGCTAACCCTATAACCTAACTCCTCAACTTAACCCTAACCCCTAACTGAGCTAGCCACCTAAATTTTTTTGTAAAATATCATACGTCTTGTGAATCTGCACCATATAGTATGTTTTGCAAATTAAGTAACATATCATACGTTTGGTAAATTTGTAACATATAATACAAATTGTAATTCATAACATATCATCCGAAGTGGTATCTCGGATATACATTCAGAATAATACGAAATTCTCTGAGACCAGGTTGTTATACAGTAGAAACTGAGGAGCCTGGTAAGAATAATGCCGGTACTAGTAAAGGTCAATGTATTTTTTCTGCATATATCAAATAAGCAGCTCTGAGTCACAGGTATTCCCTCTGTACTGATGATTCATTATTTACAGGAGGAATGTGATCCCCAGCAATCTGTCCTGTGAAGAGAATATTGAAACTAAATCAATTGACAGAAGTAAAAAAAGTAACTACCAACATTACAGGCTCACTTACAAAATGTTGTAAGGTTCACCTGTTCAAATTGTAGAGAACTTCCAGATCAAACCAAGTAACATCACCATTCATCTACTATATGCTGGACCAACTAACTATTTGAAATATGTCACTTGTCATCATATGTACAGTTTGAACAGGATCATTTGTATCTCCTCCCTATGACATAAAACCCATTCAATGATGGTGGTGATGAAGGTTTGCTTTTACTAAATCACTGTAAAGATGGAATCAATGCTATTTCTATGAGAGAATGTTAAGAATGTTTAGTCATGTGAAAATATTAGAATATTCTTGACATATTCATTTAATTTCAAATATAAAATCTGGTCACTGTTAGTTGAATAAGCAAATTACTTTCATATTAAAAGAAGGGAATATAATGGATGGAAGATAAGATCTATTCAGACTCAGTTTCTAGGGGTTCTAGGGGTCTCAGACTCAGGTTCTCTGTGTTTCTATTGCAAGGATCAGTTTTTGTTTTGTGTTTCTCAGGTTTCCTGCCACTGTGGGCCTCAGAGCACAGTAGTACACAGCAGAGTCAGACAGCTGCACCCTCTGGATCGTCAAGGGGACTGATTTTCCTGAGACATTCAGATGGGCATCAAATCTGTCCTTGAATTCAGTAGCAGATTCCCGGGTGAAAATGTATCCCTTCTCAGCATAAACATGGGTTTGTCATTTGCTTGTTGTTTGTACCAGAAGAGATATGGTGATAGATCAGTGGTATCAAATGTACAACTGAGTTTTGTTGGTTGTCCTTCTACGACCATTACATCTTCTGTTGGCTGTATTACATTCTCTTCTGCTCTGCACCCTGAAAAGAAAGAGAAATATATCTTCACAACATATAATAATAATGTATATAAATTAAATTAACAAATGCACAGATAGAGACAAATGAACGCCATGATGTTATACCAAAGCAGCATGCAGCCAGAACATGCAGGATCAGCCAAATTCTCATGACTAGTCAGTCAGTTTGAAGTGGAAAAGGTAAGGAGCAAAACAATGCTGATCGATCACAGAGCTTTGACACCCTCTGTCCTACTGTTGATGCTTCATGTTGTTCTGTATTACATGCAGTAGTAGACCATGGGGAGGTGTCTGTCTGTATGGCATCCTTTGATTCAGGGGTTTGTGTGCTTTGTTAGGTTGCCCCTTCAGGTTGACTTTCATACTACACCACCAAGTGGTATAAATTGTGAGGAGTAACTACAAACAACAATATTGTTGCACTTTGTCATATTCCATATCACCACCTTGTGATTGCACACAGCACAGCACAGGTGTGACCACAGCACAGGTGTGATAGCAATTCTCTGATCTCAATGTCTGCAATTATTATATCAAGTTGTTGTTTGATGTTTAATGATGATCCACACAGCAACAAAGCATTTTGTACAGGTTCTTGTACAGGTTCTTATACGTATCACTTGGTATAACAATACTGGTTATAACAATCCCTGAGAGCCCAGTAGTAGAGAGATGAGTCAGTCTGCGTTAGGCTTGTTATGGTCAATTCAGTTGATGGCCGGGACGTTGTGGATGTTCATTTCATATCAGGGACATGTTCACTACCGCTCTGTGATATGACATCTTTTTACACAGCCTGATCTCATAGGCTAGACGTAACATAGTAAATGTTAGTCCGGGACAGTCAATTAAGTATGATATGTTATTAAATTTGATTTGGTTACTGAAGGCAAAAACAAATTTTGGGTGGATGACATGAACGTCTAACTACTTACTACTTTTCGGTACTTTGCAACGAGTTAGCTAACCCTTCCCCTAAAACGTACCTTATTAACCCTATAACCTAACTCCTAAACTTAACCTAATCCCGAACCCAGCTAGCCACCTAAATAGAATTAGTAAAATATCATACGTTTGGTAAATTCGTAACATATAATACAGAGCACAGTAGTATAGAGCAGAGTCTGTCACTTCAGCAGAGGAGATCTCCAGATACTCACAGTTGTTCTCTTTTTCATGTATGAGGGTCCATTTTGAACTATCAGTGTTGGTTATGATCCTAGAGTAGTCCACTATGAGGAACTGTGGAGGATCCAGGGTGCTGGAGGTACCATAACAGACTGTTGGTTAATGAGCTGTTGAATCTACAGGAGAGATTAACACTACCCTCCATAACATCCACTACATCTCTGTCTGGACTTATTATATCTTCAACACTTGCACCTGTAAATAATAACAACATGTATTACTGAGTCAATATAGACAGTGTACAGTATATCCACACTTGGTGTTTCAAAGTGTATTACCACATGATATTGATAATACCATATTGTAATGCATACTTAAGTGTATATTCGGTTAGTACACATTCAGTTAATGAGAGAATTCTTACCTATAAGTGCACATTAACTTCTTGACGCTACCCATCCATTTACATTTACATTTAAGTCATTTAGCAGACGCTCTTATCCAGAAGCGACTTAATTAAGTGGGATAATTGTCATCAGCAACAGCTGAATAGCATAGAGCCTCAGTCAAATAATATTACTAAAAATATTAATATTCATGTAATCACAAGTGAAATATTGCAAAACACAGTTTAGCCTTTTGTCAATCCACCTGTCGTCTCAGATTTTGAAATTATGCTTTACAGCAAAAAGCAATCCAGAGTTTGTGTAAGTTTATCGATCACATGACAAAACATTAAGTACACTTAGCATTAGGTAGCTTGGTCACGAAAATCAGAAAAGCAATCAAATTAATCGTTTACCTTTGATGATCTTCGGATGTTTTTCACTCACGAGACTCCCAGTTACACATCAAATGTTCCTTTTGTTCCATAAAGATTACTTTTATACCCAAAATACCTCCGTTTGTTTGGCGCATTATGTTCAGAAATCACAGGAAAGAGCGGTCACGACAACACAGACAAATTCCAAATAATATCCGTAATGTCCACAGAAACATGTCAAACCTTTTCTTTAGAATCAATCCTCTGGTTGTTTTTAAAATATATAATCGATAATATATCAACCGCAAATGTCTCTCACAGTAGGAGAGGGAAAAACAATAGCTGTCCAAATTCTGTTGCGTGAGCAAAACTCATTTTACCACTCGACGCAATGTTATCTTTCAGGCTCTTTTTTTCAAAATAAAAGCCTGAAACTATGTCTGAAGACTGTTGACACCTTGAGGAAGCGATAGGAAAAGGAATCTGGTTGATATCCCTTTAAATGGAGCAATGGGAGGCTTCATTTAAAGCCACTTCCTGGTTTGATTGTTCTCAGGGTTTTCCTGCAAAATCAGTTCTGTTATACTCACAGACAATTTTTTGACAGTTTTGGAAACTTTAGAGTGTTTTCTATCCCAATCTGTCAATTATATGCATTTTCTAGCATCGGGTCCTGAGAAATAGTCTGTTTACTTTGGGAACGTTATTTTCCAAACATAATAGTGCCCCCTATTTTCAAGAGGTTAACAAGAATGAATAGAGAAGCATCATAGTCACTCGGTGATAGACAGAGACTTCTCTAATGATCTTCTCTCGGAACATTCACTCTCTGGGTGAATCAGTTCCACTCATTACATGTTATGTGTAACACTAAGCTCCTCCTCTTGACACAATATAATGGCTGCATATTGACTCCACTTGATGGCGCTATTGTCAAATGAAACCTGTAACTACAGTGTAGAAACTCTCTCAGGCGATGTTAGGTTTTTGTACAGTGTTTCTGGGTTTCCTGTCACTGTGGGCTTCAGAGCACAGTAGTACAGAGAAAAGTCTTTCTCTTCAGCAGAGATCTTCAGATCCACACGGGTCTTCTCTTTGTTCAGTTTACCAGAGAAGCGAGATTCAAGAGAATCAGCTCTATGTTCAGTCCCAGTGTAGTGCTGGATGAGCAGAAGGTATTGGGGAGCTGATCCTGGAGACTGTTTATACCATAGTAGACTGTCTGCTGAGGAGTAGTTGCAGGAAAGAAGAACATTACTACCCACTTCTGCATACACTTCATGTTGGTTTGGCTCTATAGTCTGCTCATAACTGCCACCTGTAAATGGGAAGAGATGAACAATGAGTAATTATTTTATTAAAATTCAATTGGATTGTTGTAATTTTCTTAACAGAAAACATGACACTACTTTGAAAGCCATAACTTACCTATTACTGAGAATGTAATAATTGACCAGATGAACAACATGGCTATGGTTGGAAGTAAACAGACTAATAGCACAACAGAACCTGAAAACTCCAAACAAAATGAATCTGCAAATGTTTTCTGTTGATCGTTCCTGCTTAGTTTCGCTACAAGCTCCACCCCAAAGTACAGTTGCTCTAAAAATGCTCAATCTCCCCTCTCCTCTCATTTGTCCTCTCTTCAGTGATACTGCATCTCTCGTTCCCTCCACTGGGGAGAATGGGGGTGGGTGGGCGGGTGGGGGAATAGTTTCCCTCCGCTATTGTATGAATCACATAAGAAGGTTTTTGTGCAGTGTTTCTGGGTTTCTTGTCACATTAGCCATCAGGGCACAGTAGTAGAGAGCAGAGTCTGTCACTTCAGCAGAGGAGATCTCCAGATCCACACGTTTGGCTTTTTGTCATGATTTAGAGTGAACCCTGGTGTAATATCTTCATACTCCTTAACCAGTAACCAGTAACTGTGGTGCTGATTTGGAATATTGTCGATATCATAGAAGAATGTTATCAGAAGAGGTGTAGTTATAAGTGAGAGAAACTGTCCCTTTCTGAAGACACTTTACATCAGTGTAGGGTGTTAATACCTGTTCAGAACTGACACCTGTAAAACATAATACTATATATAATCAAAAACTTTTTTTTAAAGCAAATTATAAATTAAATGGAAATCAAATACAGTTTAAGAGAACACATTTTCAAAGATAAAGACATTCGTACATATATCATGTATTGGCTTTGTAATAATTTATTTGAAAAATAAATACACCTTAAGGCATTTGAAAATATCCATCTCCACCATCATTATTTATTAACGTTTCAAGCTGCAGCACACTATCAGCGTTACTCTTTTAATTTGGAACATTGATTAAACGAACATTGAGAAAACTCACCAACAAGTGCAGAAATGAATGAAAGTGGAAAGAGGAACATGATGTTGGAAGTTCAGCAGCTCTCTCAGTAACACTGAGGTATCTCTCCTCTGTGACAGACTAAATGATATCCCCATGTGGTCTGCTTAGCTTAGCTCCTCCTCTTGAATAGATAGCAGTTTCTGAACAGTGTTGGCAGGTTTCCTGTTGCTGTGGGCTCCAGGGCACAGTGGTGTCTATCACTACAGCAACCTGTGTGGAGCTCAGGTCCACACAGGTTCTCTCATTGTTCAGTTTAGCAGCCATTCTTGGGTATGGATGAGTAGCTCCCACTACAAGCAGATGTACAGTGTCTCTGAGGAGGAGGAATTGGGATGCTCATCCAGTGTACTTTCTGTATCACTGGAGATAATTAACATTTACTGTTGTTGCTGTTGTTACTGTTGTTACTGTTTTAATTCTCAGAATAAAAACTCAACGGACACTATGTCACGCCTTGGTCATAGTATTTTGTGTTTTCTTTATTATTTGATTAGGCCAGGGTGTGACATGGGTTTATGTTATATTGTATGTTCGTATTGGGGTTTGTAGTATGTGGGATCGCGGCTGATTAGGGGTGTTGTATAGGCTTGGCTGCCTGAGGCGGTTCTCAATTAGAGTCAGGTGATTCTCGTTGTCTCTGATTGAGAACCGTATTTAAACCAGCCTGGTTTTAACTTTGTATTTTGTGGGTGATTGTTCCTGTCTCTGTGTAGTTTCACCAGATAGGCTGTAATAGGTTTCACGTTCCGTTTGTTGTTTTTGTATTTTGTATCGTTATTTCATGTATCACGATCTTTGTTCATTAAAGACATGAGTAACCACTACGCTGCATTTCAGTCCGACTCTCATTCTACAAACACTATGAAAGCTCAAACCAAGTTTATTCTTCCCAGAGGGTTAATACAGCTGCAGTAGACGATGACATTTCACACAAGCATTGATATTTAACTCTATCTCCTATGCTGAGTCTCCTCCTACACCTCTAAACAACCAATGCATCTCTGTTGCTATAAATAACCTTAGTATAACCTTAATACCCTTAATAATCTGTTCTTCCTCACTTCATCTGACCTGACTTCTGCCCCAAAGTGCCCACTCCTCCCCAACTCAAGGCTGTCATGGGGACTGGTACCAGACTGTGTCTCTTCTCGTCCCAGAGGATCCCTACCATAAGATGCCTGATAGCTAACAATAACATATCCTGACATAATGTAAACGTTATACATTACCCTCTCTCCCCCAGTGACATGAATAAGTATATGTCATATTCTCAGAACCCAACAGTCCCCCTTCTTGAACAATAGCTTTCTACTGTTCAACTTACAGGATAACAAAACATGAACAAAGGATAAAACATGATTAACATTGAGGTTTACAAACTCAGAGACTTAAGGCCTCTGTTCTATAGTCACACCATGCACAGTCTTATTTCCATTTCTCACAGGACACTGATAATAACGTGTCCAATGGATCTGTTGACTTCTTCCAGTTCAGTGTTCCTCTTCTGGTTCATAAGAGAATGATAGCACAAGACTTGAGAAGCAAAAATAAACACAAAACATAACAGTATTAACAATGTGGTAAGCTATGCATAATGATTTATGCATGAAATCCCAAAGTCTGAGACCATGACAGTTCCCACACTCTTCACCTGACTCAATGCCTCCAGGATACTTTTCTGCTGCATTCCACAACAATGAAAGCCCTAAAAAGCCTCCTTAAGCTTTCGCCCAGTCTTCCCCTTTCCGGCCCCAGAATCCGAGAGGTGTTCCCAAGCCATGTCATTTTCACTTTGTTCCCCATCTCCTCCATTGCCACCTGATAGGCACATCACCTGATTGGCAGAGTACAATTACCCCAACATCTATCCTTTCATATGATGCATTAATGCAACCGCTGTGTCAGATTTCAACAAAACTTTACTGAAAAAGCACACCATGCAATAATCTGAGTAAAGCGCTCAGACAACAAAACAAGCCATACAGATATCCGCCATGTTGTGGAGTCAACAGAAGTCAGAAATAGCATTAGAAATATTCACTTACCTCTGATGATCTTCATCAGAATGCACTCCCAGGAATCCCAGTTCCACAATAAATGTTTGATTTGTTCGATAAAGTCCATAATTTATGTCCATATACATCCACTTTGTTCACGCGTTTAGTACACAATCCAAACTCACGAGGCGCGGGAAAGTCCAGGCGAAAGTTCAGACGAAAAGTCATATTACAGTTCGTATAAACATGTCAAACGATGTACAGAATCAATCTTTAGGATGTTTTTAACATAACTCTTCAATAATGTTCCCATCTGAGAATTCCTTTGTCTGTAGAAATGCGATGGAACGCAGGTCGCTCTCACGTGAGCGCGCATGATCAGCTCATGGCACTCTGGCAGAGCCCTGACTCATTCAGCTCTTATTCCCCCCCCCCCTTCACAGTAGAAGCATCAAACAAGGTTCTAAAGAAGGTTGACATCTATTGGAAGCCTTAGGAAGTGCAATATGACCCCATATGTCTACACTGTATATTCGATAGGCAATGACTTGAAAAACTACACACCTCAGATTTCCCACTTCCTGGTTGGATTTTTTTCTCAGATTTTTAGCTGCCATATGAGTTCTGTTATACTCACAGACATCATTCAAACAGTTTTAGAAACTTCAGAGTGTTTTCTATCCAAATATACTAATAATATGCCTGAGTAGCAGGCAGTTTACTCTGGGCACCTTACTCATCCAAGCTACTCAATACTGCCCCCCAGTCCCAAAGAAGTTAACAATCCAATCCTGAGACCGAGTCCTGAGACCTCACATGTGGAGTGAGCATGGAAAGAGATAACATTGTGGGAGAAATGAACCAGACAGAATGGTGGTAGTGGCTCAGGTGAGACTCGTGTATGTGGGAAAAACTGATTACTTGGTATTAAAATCAAGACATTACCAAGGGCCATCAAATATGACAGGCAAGTCTTACATAGATATGTGCCGTTGGGAAGGAGGAAGTACCAGGAGGAAGGGTGGTGGTATCGAGGAAGATCTACACACTGCAAACAATTTAGACTAAGAATGCATTGAAATACCAATCTTTCATTACCATGCACCTCACAACAGGAAAACAGGGACAAGGGGTGTTGTCATGAGAAGAGTTATTACCGGCAATAAAATGTCCTGTTTATACATTTACATTCTAACTAGGATGATGTGTGCTAGGTTGAGAAGCTTGAATTCAAGTCACACTCAAAGAAAAGCACAACGGACTGTCATTCTAAATTTGAGTTGGATAATGTATAGAATGTTTCAGTTATGATTTGGATACAGCGAATGAGAGTTGCTATCTAACGGCGAGGGGTGGGGTTACTGCTCATAGGGAGGCTCTAGAAACATTATATGTAGGTGTCCTCTGACAGGGAGGTTATTTGAGAACTCACTGGATGACAGCTTGGTAGAAACATTAAGTTTTTGTATTCAGAGATTGCTGGATGATACGGTACAATTAATTGCATACAAGGCAGAGTCTGTGTTTGCGTTAACACACATGAAAATGAAGGAGGCGGTATGGAAACCAGTATCACATGGGCATAGAATGTAACGGATGGATGAATCTTTCCCCAGTTTTAGTCGCATCAAGGGTGGTGTGAAATTATTAAATATGTACATTTTCTCTTTCCTGTTTAAGTAAAAATGTTTTTAGGTTTCGTGGAACATAAGAGTGATCATTATTACAAAGGAAGGACTGATCTATATCGACTAATTGATGTGAGAATGATTTAGTATGTTTATAACTTTAGA
>NW_026283041.1:97500-202050 GCF_023373465.1 Oncorhynchus keta | reverse complement strand
ATCTGTCTGTGTCGGCACAGAATGTTGTTATTCTGCTTATCTCTGCAGGGGAAATCTTGGTTCCGCATCCTAACCCACTTTCCCTAAAAGGCACTCTGCTCCTTTATAGTGCACTACTTATAGTGCACTACCATATGGATCCTGGTCAAAAGTAGTGCACTATATATGAAATAGAGTGCTGTTTTGGACACAGTACTATTTATGACATTTCTTTCCTCCCTGGCGGTCACTGAACCCCCACTCCCTCTTCAGATGAAAGCTCGAAAAACAGACAGAAAATGGCACCGTGTCTGGGAAAATTTGGCTTTCATGTTTTCTCTCTCACATCATATCAGGCAGGAACAAGCTTTCACTTCAGAATGAGATGGGGTGTGATTCTAGACAGATGTAATGGGTCTATTGTGGATTACTCATATACGGTAGTGCATTGACAGTATCAGGCCTGTTGTATTGTACATATGGGATCTGAATATATTGGCAACACCATGAGCTCAGTTATATAATGTCCACAGTGTTATTTATATAGAGCCCACAGTGTTATTTATATAGAGCCCACAGTGTTATTTATATAGAGCCCACGGTGTTATTTATATAGAGCCCACGGTGTCATTTATATAGAGCCCACAGTGTTATTTATATAGAGCCCACAGTGTTATTTATATAGAGCCCACGGTGTTATTTACATAGAGCCCACAGTGTTATTTATATAGAGCCCACAGTGTTATTTATATAGAGACCACAGTGTTATTTATATAGAGCCCACAGTGTTATTTATATAGAGCCCACGGTGTTATTTACATAGAGCCCACAGTGTTATTGCCTATTTATATAGGAGCCCACAGTGTTATTTATATAGAGCCCACAGTGTTATTTATATAGAGCCCACAGTGTTATTTATATAGAGCCCACGCCTGTGCCATTATTTACATAGAGCCCACAGTGTTGTTTATATAGAGCCCACAGTGTTGTTTATATAGAGCCCACAGTGTTGTTTTCCATTTAGAGCCCACAGTGTTATTTATATAGTGCCCACAGCATTATTTATATAAAGCCCTCAGTACGTTAGGCTATATAAAGCCCACACCCAAATATAGAGCCCACTGTGTTATTTACCATGTCCTGCTAGGGGGAGAGCCAGGCACCCTGACTACGTCCTGTAGTGGGAAAACTGTTCGCTGCAGCACGACGCCAGGACAGCGGAGTCAATCACCACCTTCCGGAGACACCTGTCTTGCAGTGGGAAGGCACCTAGGGGCAGGCACCTACTATGTCCTGCAGTGGGAGAGCAGCAGGCACTATTGTAAAGTGGCTGCCCTGCAGTCATAAGCAGAAGGTACTATTAGTATGCCCTGCAGTGGGAAATGTAGTAAAATGTTATTTAGTATGCCCTGCAGTGGGAGAGCAGCAGGCACTATTAGTATGCCCTGCAGTGGGAGAGCACCAGGCACTATTAGTATGCCCTGCAGTGGGTTTATTTAGAGCAGCAGTGTTATTTATATGCCCTGCAGTATTTATATAAAGCAGCAGGCACTATTAGTATGCCCTGCAGTGGGATTTATATAGAGCCCACTGTGTTATTTATGTCCCTGCAGGGGAGAGCAGCAGGCACCATTAGTGTGCCCTGCAGTGGGAGAGCAGCAGGCACCATTAGTATGCCCTGCAGTGGGAGAGCAGCAGGCACCATTAGTATGCCCTGCAGTGGGAGAGCAGCAGGCACTATTAGTATGCCCTGCAGTGGGAGAGCAGCAGGCACTATTAGTATGCCCTGCAGTGGGAGAGCAGCAGGCACCATTAGTATGCCCTGCAGTGGGAGAGCAGCAGGCACTATTAGTATGCCCTGCAGTGGGAGAGCAGCAGGCACTATTAGTATGCCCTGCAGTGGGAGAGCAGCAGGCACTATTAGTATGCCCTGCAGTGGGAGAGCAGCAGGCACCATTAGTATGCCCTGCAGTGGGAGAGCAGCAGGCACCATTAGTATGCCCTGCAGTGGGAGAGCAGCAGGCACTATTAGTATGCCCTGCAGTGGGAGAGCAGCAGGCACTATTAGTATGCCCTGCAGTGGGAGAGCAGCTGGCACTATCAGTGCCGCTCTAGCCTTTTCAGACAGAGGATGTGAATGGTTGTTGGCAGGGTGGCCAAAGACAAGTAATAATTTTAAAAATACTACTACTAATACTACCACTAATAATAGTAATACTGCTAATAATAATAATACTGCTAATAATACTGCTAAATAATAATAATACTGCTAATAATAATACTGCTAAAAATAATACTACTACTAATAATGCTGCTAATAATAATACTGCTACTAATAATAATACTGCTAATAATAATAATTTGGTGGGTGCTGATATTTGTCCTGTTTCACAAGTGTGTATTATACTCATGTGTGAATTGCTTATAAGACACCCTTGGAGAGTAGGGTCACGGCCAGGGTCAGCCATCATCAACGGTGACCCTGGAGCAATTATATAGAGAATAGGGCACTATATAGAGAATAGGGTGCCATTTGGGACACAGTATTGATCCATACAGTGTTATGTGAACGGGAAGTGTTTCAGTTGATACAGTTCTGTCCATGTTTAGTATGGATCATTGTCTGATGTGGTCGGTTCAGAGAAAATTATTATTTCCTATTTCATGTCTGATTAGAATGGAAGTTACGATGGTGTTCATTAGGGAACCCCGTAGCAAAACGTTTTGCATCGGAAAACGAAAAATGTCTTATTGGACAAGTTTAGGTGCTACTGCCCATTTAAACTTTGTTTCTGACTGTTTTCTTCCGTTTCGTGCCTTATAAACGTGACCCGGGTCATGATGTTCCCCCAGACCCCTGTGATAGTCTATATTGAGAAATCTGTTGTTTTACCAAGTTCTTAAAGGCTTTTAAAACTGTAAAACAGGTCAGAGGAAGTGTTTGACAAGGTGCCAAGGCAAGCAGATGTGTATCTGTGATCTATCCATCACCCCTCTCTCTAAATTAATCATCCATCACCCCTCTCTCTAACTGTATCATCCATCACCCCTCTCTCTAAATTAATCATCCATCACTCCTCTATAACTGTATCATCCATCACCCTCTCTCTAACTGTATCATCCATCACTCCTCTCTAACTGTATCATCCATCACTCCTCTCTGTAACTGTATCATCCATCACTCCTCTCTATAACTGTATCATCCATCACTCCTCTCTATAACTGTATCATCCATCACTCCTCTCTATAACTGTATCATCCATCACTCCTCTCTATAACTGTATCATCCATCACTCCTCTCTGTAACTGTATCATCCATCACTCCTCTCTATAACTGTATCATCCATCACTCCTCTATAACTGTATCATCCATCACTCCTCTCTATAACTGTATCATCCATCACTCCTCTCTGTAACTGTATCATCCATCACTCCTCTCTATAACACTATCATTAACCACAAGACGTATTTTTAACTCCTCTTAGCTGGCCTTGTGCTTTATCACTAAACAGGTAGTTGATGGGACTGACTGACCATGTAGCGAATCATATTGAGCTGCAGAGAGACAATGTACTCACCACTCAGTCAGCTTTGATTGAATTAAAAATCCAATCTAAGGCCCGTTGCCTCTAAAGCTTTATTAATCAAAGCAGAGCCACCCCTCACCTTTCTCTAATCAGCTCTCCTTGTATGGGTCCTTGTCAACAATAGTGCTCTATAATGGTAATGGGATGCCATTAGGGACACAGCCTCAGTGTACATACTCTCAACCTATTACAGCACAGCTGTGGCCTCTCCCTGAGGCCAGAGCCAATGAAATGCACCGGTTGCTATTTGTTCTCTTGACTGCCGGGGATGGGGGTCGATTGGTGCATAGCAGGAGACACGCCCAACCCGCCCACCCAGTGCTGTGTTGTCTCTGGATGATCCCTCCTCATCCCTGGTACTCCTGTAAACTCTGCTAATCCAGGCTGCTCCCGGTGTGTGTGGATTGTGGTTTATCCACTGGTGTGTGTGCGTGCATGTGTTAATATGTCACTGGGTGTTATGTTACCCCACCCCTTCTGGTGACCTGAGCAGACTCCTCCTCCTTATCCATTCAGTCACCATACTGTTGTCAGTGTGGTGTTGTGATCTGCATAGTGTTGTCAGTATGGTGTTGTGATCTGCATAGTGTTGTCAGTATGGTGTTGTGGTCTGTTGTCAGTATGGTGTTGTGGTCTGTTGTCAGTAGGGTGTTGTGATCTGTTGTCAGTTGGGTGTTGTGGTCTGTTGTCAGTATGGTGTTGTGGTCTGTTGTCGGTATGGTGTTGTCAGTAGGGTGTTGTGGTCTGTTGTCAGTATGGTGTTGTGATCTGTTGTCAGTATGGTGTTGTGGTCTGTTGTCAGTATGGTGTTGTGATCTGTTGTCAGTATGGTGTTGTGGTCTGTTGTCAGTATGGTGTTGTGGTCTGTTGTCAGTATGGTGTTGTGGTCTGTTGTCAGTATGGTGTTGTGGTCTGTTGTCAGTATGGTGTTGTGGTCTGTTGTCAGTATGGTGTTGTGGTCTGTTGTCAGTATGGTGTTGTGGTCTGTTGTCAGTATGGTGTTGTGGTCTGTTGTCGGTATGGTGTTGTCAGTATGATGTTGTGATCTGTTGTCAGTTGGGTGTTGTGGTCTGTTGTCAGTATGATGTTGTGATCTGTTGTCAGTATGGTGTTGTGGTCTGTTGTCAGTATGGTGTTGTGGTCTGTTGTCAGTAGGGTGTTGTGATCTGCATAGTGTTGTCAGTTGGGTGTTGTGGTCTGTTGTCAGTATGGTGTTGTGATCTGCATAGTGTTGTCAGTATGGTGTTGTGGTCTGTTGTCAGTAGGGTGTTGTGGTCTGTTGTCAGTATGATGTTGTGATCTGTTGTCAGTATGGTGTTGTGATCTGTTGTCAGTATGGTGTTGTGGTCTGTTGTCAGTATGGTGTTGTGGTCTGTTGTCAGTAGGGTGTTGTGGTCTGTTGTCAGTAGGGTGTTGTGGTCTGTTGTCAGTATGATGTTGTGATCTGTTGTCAGTATGGTGTTGTGGTCTGTTGTCAGTATGATGTTGTGATCTGATGTCAGTATGGTGTTATGGTCTGTTGTCAGTGTGGTGTTGTGGTCTGTTGTCAGTATGGTGTTATGGTCTGTTGTCAGTATGGTGTTGTGATCTGTTGTCAGTATGGTGTTATGGTCTGTTGTCAGTATGGTGTTGTGATCTGTTGTCAGTATGGTGTTATGGTCTGTTGTCAGTATGGTGTTATGGTCTGTTGTCAGTATGGTGTTGTGGTCTGTTGTCAGTATGGTGTTATGGTCTGTTGTCAGTATGGTGTTATGGTCTGTTGTCAGTATGGTGTTGTGGTCTGTTGTCAGTATGGTGTTGTGATCTGTTGTCAGTATGGTGTTGTGGTCTGTTGTCCGTATGGTGTTATGGTCTGTTGTCAGTATGGTGTTGTGATCTGTTGTCAGTATGGTGTTGTGATCTGTTGTCAGTATGGTGTTATGGTCTGTTGTCAGTATGGTGTTATGGTCTGTTGTCAGTATGGTGTTGTGATCTGTTGTCAGTATGGTGTTATGGTCTGTTGTCAGTATGGTGTTATGGTCTGTTGTCAGTATGGTGTTGTGATCTGTTGTCAGTATGGTGTTATGGTCTGTTGTCAGTATGGTGTTGTGATCTGTTGTCAGTATGGTGTTGTGATCTGTTGTCAGTATGGTGTTGTGATCTGTTGTCAGTATGGTGTTGTGATCTGTTGTCAGTATGGTGTTGTGATCTGTTGTCAGTATGGTGTTATGGTCTGTTGTCAGTATGGTGTTGTGATCTGTTGTCAGTATGGTGTTGTGATCTGTTGTCAGTATGGTGTTGTGATCTGTTGTCAGTATGGTGTTGTGATCTGTTGTCAGTATGGTGTTGTGATCTGTTGTCAGTATGGTGTTGTGATCTGTTGTCAGTATGGTGTTGTGGTCTGTTGTCAGTAGGGTGTTGTGGTCTGTTGTCAGTATGGTGTTGTGATCTGTTGTCAGTAGGGTGTTACGGTCTGTTGTCAGTATGGTGTTGTGATCTGTTGTCAGTATGGTGTTATGGTCTGTTGTCAGTGTGGTGTTGTGGTCTGTTGTCGGTATGGTGTTGTCAGTAGGGTGTTGTTGTCTGTATGGTGTTGTCAGTAGGGTGTTGTTGTCTGTATGGTGTTGTCAGTAGGGTGTTGTTGTCTGTATGGTGTTGTCAGTAGGGTGTTGTTGTCAGTGGTGTGGTGTTGTCAGTAGGGTGTTGTGGTCTGTTGTCAGTAGGGTGTTGTTGTCAGTGGTGTGTCAGTCAGGGTGTTGTGGTCTGTTGTCAGTAGGGTGTTGTTGTCTGTAGGGTGTTGTTGTCTGTATGGTGTTGTCAGTAGGGTGTTGTTGTCTGTATGGTGTTGTCAGTAGGGTGTTGTGGTCTGTTGTCAGTAGGGTGTTGTTGTCTGTATGGTGTTGTCAGTAGGGTGTTGTGGTCTGTTGTCAGTAGGGTGTTGTTGTCTGTATGGTGTTGTCAGTAGGGTGTTGTGGTCTGTTGTCAGTAGGGTGTTGTTGTCTGTATGGTGTTGTCAGTAGTATGGTGTTGTGGTCTGTTGTCAGTAGGGTGTTGTTGTTGTATGGTGTTGTCAGTAGGGTGTTGTTGTCTGTATGGTGTTGTCAGTAGGGTGTTGTGGTCTGTTGTCAGTAGGGTGTTGTGGTCTGTTGTCAGTAGGGTGTTGTGGTCTGTTGTCAGTAGGTGTTGTGGTCTGTTGTCAGTAGGGTGTTGTGGTCTGTTGTCAGTAGGGTGTTGTGGTCTGTTGTCAGTAGGGTGTTGTGGTCTGTTGTCAGTAGGGTGTTGTGGTCTGTTGTCAGTAGGGTGTTGTTGTCTGTATGGTGTTGTCAGTAGGGTGTTGTTGTCTGTATGGTGTTGTCAGTAGGGTGTTGTCAGTCTGTATGGTGTTGTCAGTAGGGTGTTGTGGTCTGTTGTCAGTAGGGTGTTGTTGTCTGTTGTCAGTAGGGTGTTGTGGTCTGTTGTCAGTAGGGTGTTGTTGTCTGTAGGGTGTTGTTGTCTGTATGGTGTTGTCAGTAGGGTGTTGTGGTCTGTTGTCAGTAGGGTGTTGTGGTTTTTATTTTTTTACTAACGTCTGTTCTCCTTTTTTGTCTTTTGTCTTCTTTTTCATCATCCTCTGTTTCTGCTGCTGTGTCCTTCACCACCACCACTGCTGCACACAAACTGACCAACATCACTCTGGTCACCTTGACACCTTGACTACCTGGATGGACTCCCTACCCCCTCCTCTTTCCCCCTCTTTCTGCCATCTCTCTCTCGCTTCCCATCTCTCTCTCGCTTCCCATCTCTCTCTCGCTCCCCATCTCTCTCTCGCTCCCCATCTCTCTCTCGCTCCCCATCTCTCTCTCGCTCCCCATCTCTCTCTCTCTCGCTCCCCATCTCTCTCTCTCTCGCTCCCCATCTCTCTCTCTCGCTCCCCATCTCTCTCTCGCTCCCCATCTCTCTCTCGCTCCCCATCTCTCTCTTTCGCTCCCCATCTCTCTCTCGCTCCCCATCTCTCTCTCGCTCCCCATCTCTCTCTCGCTCCCCATTAGGGTGTTGTGGTCGCTCCCCATCTCTCTTTCGCTCCCCATCTCTCTCTCTCTCTCCCCCATCTCTCTCTCTCGCTCCCCATCTCTCTCTCTCGCTCCCCATCTCTCTCTCTCGCTCCCCATCTCTCTCTCTCGCTCCCCATCTCTCTCTCTCTCCCCCCATCTCTCTCTCTCTGCTCCCCATCTCTCTCTCTCTCTCCCCCCATCTCTCTCTCTCTCGCTCCCCATCTCTCTCTCTCTCGCTCCCCATCTCTCTCTCTCTCGCTCCCCCTCTCTCTCTCTCTCGCTCCCCATCTCTCTCTCTCTCGCTCCCCATCTCTCTCTCTCGCTCCCCATCTCTCTCTCTCTCGCTCCCCATTTCTCTCTCTCGCTCCCCATTTCTCTCTCTCGCTCCCCATCTCTCTCTCCCCCATCTCTGTCTACTTGTCCCCACCCTTCCCCATACCAGCTCCATGCAGAGATCAGAGAGCACCCCACTACATCAGGTAAGCCACTGACCTTTGAAAGGGACAGGAAGGTGTGAGGAGGCGGGAGAGGCGGGGTGAGGCAGGGGTGAGAGGGCTCACGGGGGGCAACAGGCTCACGTCCTCCAACTCAACACCTCATCAGGACAGGGATGCATTGGAAGGTTGTGTTACAGTCGCCAGTAGTTTGTGTTTACCTTGTAAGTTATAGGAAAGGATTTCTCTGGGTAGGCCAAAAGTTTGGAGTGGGTGAAAGTAGTCTGTAACTATGATATTGTTCATCACATGTATGGCTGAACAGTGCTGATCTAGTTTCACACTAGCTTTATGGTTCTACAGTGCCCTGTTTTGGTGAGACACAATATTTCCAATAGTCACTGACTCACTGAAATGTCACTTGCAGTTGTTGAGTTCACTATTTAGGCCTACGGCTGGCTGTGTCTCGTATGTCTGAGTTTCTTTGGGGTGGCGTTGACTTTCTTAGGGATGGCGTTGACTTTCTTAGGGATGGCGTTGACTTTCTTAGGGATGGCGTTGACTTTCTTAGGGATGGCGTTGACTTTCTTAGGGATGGCGTTGACTTTCTTAGGGATGGCGTTGACTTTCTTAGTGATGGCGTTGACTTTCTTAGGGATGGCGTTGACTTTCTTAGTGATGGCGTTGACTTTCTTAGGGATGGCGTTGACTTTCTTAGGGATGGCGTTGACTTTCTTAGGGATGGCGTTGACTTTCTTAGGGATGGCGTTGACTTTCTTAGGGGTGGCGTTGACTTTCTTAGGGATGGCGTTGACTTTCTTAGGGATGGCGTTGACTTTCTTAGGGATGGCGTTGACTTTCTTAGGGATGGCGTTGACTTTCTTAGGGATGGCGTTGACTTTCTTAGGGATGGCGTTGACTTTCTTAGGGATGGCGTTGACTTTCTTAGGGATGGCGTTGACTTTCTTAGTGATGGCGTTGATTTTCCTAGGGGTGGCGTTGACTTTCTTAGGGATGGCGTTGACTTTCTTAGGGATGGCGTTGACTTTCTTAGGGATGGCGTTGACTTTCTTAGGGTGGCGTTGACTTTCTTAGGGATGGCGTTGACTTTCTTAGGGATGGCGTTGACTTTCTTAGGGATGGCGTTGACTTTCTTAGGGGTGGCGTTGACTTTCTTAGGCGTGGCGTTGATTTTCCTAGGGGTGGCGTTGAGTTTCCTAGGGGTGGCGTTGCGTTTCCTAGGGGTGGCGTTGCGTTTCCTAGGGTGGCGTTGCGTTTCCTAGGGGTGGCGTTGCGTTTCCTAGGGGTGGCGTTGCGTTTCCTAGGGGTGGCGTTGCGTTTCCTAGGGGTGGCGTTGCGTTTCCTAGGGTGGCGTTGCGTTTCCTAGGGGTGGCGTTGCGTTTCCTATGGGTGGCGTTGCGTTTCCTATGGGTGGCGTTGCGTTTCCTAGGGGTGGCATAGCAACGGGTATACAGAGATGAGCAGTTTACAGAGGAATAGAGAGTGAGGTGATGTGTCCTATAAAGAGCATTGGTGGCAAATCTGATGGCCGAATGGTAAAGAACATCTAGCTTCTCGAGAACACCCTTACCTGCCGACTGGTGCACTGTAACAGTAGACTGCTGTACTAAGACTCACTGGCAACCTTATTGACTGGTGGACTGTAACAGTAGACTGCTTCACTGTAACAGTAGACTGCTTCACTGTAACAGTGGACTGCTTCACTGTAACAGTGGACTGCTTCACTGTAACAGTAGACTGCTTCACTGTAACAGTAGACTGCTTCACTGTAACAGTGACTTTCTGTAACAGTAGACTTTCTTAACAGGACTGCTTCACTGTAACAGTAGACTGACTGTAACAGTAGACTTTCTGTAACAGGACTGCTGCACTGTAACAGTACTGCTGCTGTAACAGGACTGCTTCACTGTAACAGTAGACTGCTTCACTGTAACAGTGGACTGCTGTTGACTTTCTAAGACTCACTGTAAACCTTAGAGTGGTGGACTGTAACAGTGGACTTTACTAAGACTCACTGGAAACCTTATTGACTAGTGGACTGTAACAGTAGACTGCTTCACTGTAACAGTAGACTTTCTTCACTGTAACAGTTGACTTTCTAAGACTCACTGTAAACCTTATTGACTAGGACTGTAACGTTGACTGCTTCACTGTAACAGTAGACTGCTTCACTGTAACAGTGGACTGCTGTACTAAGACTCACTGGAAACCTTATTGACTAGTGGACTGTAACGTAGCTCCTTCACTGTAACAGTAGACTGCTTCACTGTAACAGTGGACTGCTTCACTGTAACAGTGGACTGCTGTACTAAGACTCACTGTAAACCTTATTGAGTGGTGGACTGTAACAGTGGACTGCTGTACTAAGACTCACTGGAAACCTTATTGACTAGTGGACTGTAACAGTAGACTGCTTCACTGTAACAGTAGACTGCTGTACTAAGACTCACTGGAAACCTTATTGACTATGGACTGTAACGTAGACTGCTTCACTGTAACAGTGGCTTCACTGTAACAGCAGACTGATGTACTAAGACTCACTGTAAACCTTATTGACTAGTGGACTGTAACAGTAGACTGCTTCACTGTAACAGTAGACTGCTTCACTGTAACAGCAGACTGCTGTACTAAGACTGGCTGTAAACCTTATTGACTGGTAGACTGTAACAGTAGACTGCTTCACTGTAACAATAGACTGCTGCACTGTAACAGTAGAGTGCTGCACTGTAACTTAGTGGACTGCTTCACTGTAACAGGGACTGCTTCACTGTAACAGTGGACTGCTGTACTAAGACTCACTGGCAACCTTATTGAGTGGTGGACTGTAACAGTAGACTGCTTCACTGTTACAGTAGACTGCTTCACTGTAACAGTAGACTGCTTCACTGTAACAGTAGACTGCTGTACTAAGACTCACTGGAAACCTTATTGAGTGGTGGACTGTAACAGTAGACTGCTGTACTAAGACTCACTGGAAACCTTATTGACTAGTGGACTGTAACAGTAGACTGCTTCACTGTAAAGTAGACTGCTTCACTGTAACAGCAGACTGCTGTACTAAGACTCACTGTAAACCTTATTGACAGTAGACTGTAACAGTAGACTGCTTCACTGTAACAGTGGACTGCTGCACTGTAACAGTAGACTGCTTCACTGTAACAGTAGACTGCTTCACTGTAACAGTAGACTGCTGTACTAAGACTCACTGTAAACCTTATTGATTAGACTGTAACAGTAGACTGCTGCACTGTAACAGTAGACTGCTGCACTGTAACAGTAGACTGCTGCACTGTAACAGTAGACTGCTTCACTGTAACAGTAGACTGCTTCACTGTAACAGTAGACTGCTTCACTGTAACAGTAGACTGCTGCACTGTAACAGTAGACTGCTGCACTGTAACAGTAGACTGCTGCACTGTAACAGTAGACTGCTGCACTGTAACAGTAGACTGCTTCACTGTAACAGTAGACTGCTTCACTGTAACAGTAGACTGCTGTACTAAGACTCACTGTAAACCTTATTGACTGGTGGACTGTAACAGTGGACTGCTTCACTGTAACAGTAGACTGCTTCACTGTAACAGTAGACTGCTGCACTAAGACTCACTGTAAATCTTATTGACTAGTGGACTGTAACAGTAGACTGCTTCACTGTAACAGTAGACTGTAGACTGCTTCACTGTAATAGTAGACTGCTGCACTGACTCACTGAAACCTTATTGACTAGTAGACTGTAACAGTAGACTGCTTCACTGTAACAGTGGACTGCTTCACTGTAACAGTGGACTGCTTCACTGTAACAGTGGACTGCTTCACTAAACTCACTGTAAACCTTATTGACTAGTAGACTGTAACAGTAGACTGCTTCACTGTAACAGTAGACTGCTTCACTGTAACAGTGGACTGCTGTACTAAGACTCACTGGAAACCTTATTGACTAGTGGACTGTAACAGTAGACTGCTTCACTGTAACAGTAGACTGCTTCACTGTAACAGCAGACTGCTGTACTAAGACTCACTGTAAACCTTATTGACTAGTGGACTGTAACAGTAGACTGCTTCACTGTAACAGTAGACTGCTTCACTGTAACAGCAGACTGCTGTACTAAGACTCACTGTAAACCTTATTGACTAGTAGACTGTAACAGTAGACTGCTTCACTGTAACAGTAGACTGCTGCACTGTAACAGTAGACTGCTGCACTGTAACAGTAGACTGCTTCACTGTAACAGTGGACTGCTTCACTGTAACAGTGGACTGCTGTACTAAGACTCACTGGCAACCTTATTGAGTGGTGGACTGTAACAGTAGACTGCTTCACTGTTACAGTAGACTGCTTCACTGTAACAGTAGACTGCTTCACTGTAACAGTAGACTGCTGTACTAAGACTCACTGTAAACCTTATTGAGTGGTGGACTGTAACAGTAGACTGCTGTACTAAGACTCACTGGAAACCTTATTGACTAGTGGACTGTAACAGTAGACTGCTTCACTGTAACAGTAGACTGCTTCACTGTAACAGCAGACTGCTGTACTAAGACTCACTGTAAACCTTATTGACTAGTAGACTGTAACAGTAGACTGCTTCACTGTAACAGTAGACTGCTGCACTGTAACAGTAGACTGCTGCACTGTAACAGTAGACTGCTTCACTGTAACAGCAGACTGCTGTACTAAGACTCACTGTAAACCTTATTGACTAGTAGACTGTAACAGTAGACTGCTTCACTGTAACAGTAGACTGCTGCACTGTAACAGTAGACTGCTGCACTGTAACAGTAGACTGCTGCACTGTAACAGTAGACTGCTGCACTGTAACAGTAGACTGCTGCACTGTAACAGTAGACTGCTTCACTGTAACAGTGGACTGCTTCACTGTAACAGTAGACTGCTGTACTAAGACTCACTGTAAACCTTATTGAGTGGTGGACTGTAACAGTAGACTGCTTCACTGTTACAGTAGACTGCTTCACTGTAACAGTAGACTGCTGTACTAAGACTCACTGTAAACCTTATTGAGTGGTGGACTGTAACAGTGGACTGCTTCACTGTAACAGTAGACTGCTTCACTGTAATAGTAGACTGCTGCACTAAGACTCACTGTAAACCTTATTGACTAGTAGACTGTAACAGTAGACTGCTTCACTGTAACAGTAGGCTGCTTCACTAACAGTAGACTGCTGTACTAAGACTCACTGTAAACCTTATTGACTAGTAGACTGTAACAGTAGACTGCTTCACTGTAACAGTAGGCTGCTGTACTAAGACTCACTGTAAACCTTATTGACTAGTAGACTGTAACAGTAGACTGCTTCACTGTAACAGTAGACTGCTTCACTGTAACAGTAGACTGCTTCACTGTAACAGTGACTGCTGCACTGACTCACTGGAAACCTTATTGAGTGGTGGACTGTAACAGTAGACTGCTTCACTGTAACAGTAGACTGCTTCACTGTAACAGTAGACTGCTTCACTGTAACAGTAGACTGCTTCACTGTAACAGTGGACTGCTGCACTAAGACTCACTGGAAACCTTATTGAGTGGTGGACTGTAACAGTAGACTGCTTCACTGCAACAGTAGACTGCTGTACTAAGACTCACTGGAAACCTTATTGAGTGGTGGACTGTAACAGTAGACTGCTTCACTGTAACAGTAGACTGCTGCACTAAGACTCACTGTAAACCTTATTGACTAGTAGACTGTAACAGTAGACTGCTTCACTGTAACAGTACACTGCTGCACTAAGACTCACTGGAAACCTTATTGACTAGTAGACTGTAACAGTAGACTGCTTCACTGTAACAGTAGACTGCTTCACTGTAACAGTAGACTGCTTCACTGTAACAGTAGACTGCTTCACTGTAACAGTGGACTGCTTCACTGTAACAGTAGACTGCTTCACTGTAACAGTAGACTGCTTCACTGTAACAGTAGACTGCTTCACTGTAACAGTAGACTGCTTCACTGTAACAGTAGACTGCTTCACTGTAACAGTAGACTGCTGTACTAAGACTCACTGGAAACCTTATTGACTAGTGGACTGTAACAGTAGACTGCTTCACTGTAACAGTAGACTGCTGCACTAAGACTCACTGTAAACCTTATTGACTAGTAGACTGTAACAGTAGACTGCTTCACTGTAACAGTGCTGCTTCAAGACTCAACAGGAAACCTTATTGACTGTAGACTGTAACAGTGGACTGCTTCACTGTAACAGTAGACTGCTTCACTGTAACAGTAGACTGCTTCACTGTAACAGTAGACTGCTTCACTGTAACAGTAGACTGCTTCACTGTAACAGTAGACTGCTTCACTGTAACAGTAGACTGCTTCACTGTAACAGTGGACTGCTTCACTGTAACAGTGGACTGCTGCACTAAGACTCACTGGAAACCTTCGAGTGAATTTCCCTTTAATTAAGAGCAGTACTAGATGGTTTCTCTGTGGATTTTCCATTTCAGAGTGCTACAAGATGGTTTCTCTGTGCATTTTCCCTTTAAGAGTGCTACTAGGCACAATGTGTTCTCTACCTAGGATGTTATTCATTAAATATGCTGTGTGTGCTTCACATACACTAAACCAAATCTCGTTAACCCTTTGCCATAGAGTTAAGAAGTGTTCGTAATATACTGAGATATTCTCTGCATTAATATGTTATAACGCTGCAGGGTGACGTTTCCACTAGGTACAGATCTAGGATCAGCTTACCCTCCCCCAATCCTAACCTTAACCGTTAGTGGGGAAAATGCAACTCTAGGTGCAACTTCACCCTATTCCTCGTTAGATGGAATCTTTGCAGCCGTGCCACTAGAGGGCACCGTGTCGTCATCATCTGTCATCACCAGTGGAGGAGGAGAACCCCTGCTGCTCAGCCTGTTGGTCAGCAGATACAAATTAATATCTCTCTCTCTCCCTTTTCTCCCCCTCACTCTCTCTCTTTCCCTTTTCTCCCTCTCACACTCTCTCCCTTTTCTCTCCCTCTCACTCTCTCTCCCTTTTCTCCCCCTCTCTCTCTCTTTCCCTTTTCTCCCCCTCTCTTTCCCTTTTCTCCCCCTCTCTTTCTCTCTCTCTCTCTTTCCCTTTTCTCCCTCTCTCTCTTTCTCTCTCTCTCGCTTTCGCTCTCCTCCAGCTGCCTTAATTCCCAGTGATGACCCCGTCCTATTGACCCCAGGGAGAATGAGCCAGCGAAGCCAGGGGAAGGAGCGAGAGAAGAGGGAGGAGAAGGAGCGAGAGAAGGAACGAGAGAAGAGGGAGGAGAAGGAGAAGGAGCGAGAGAAGAGGGAGGAGAAGGAGCGAGAGAAGAGGGAGGAGAAGGAGAAGGAGCGAGAGAAGAGGGAGGAGAAGGAGCGAGAGAAGAGGGAGGAGAAGGAGCGAGAGAAGAGGGAGGAGAAGGACAGAGAGGAGAAGAAGGAGAAGGACAGAGAGGAGAAGAAGGAGAAGGATGGGAGCCTCCACACCCCCAGCAGAGATCACCTCGCCAGCCCCTCTTCCCTCAGCCCGGGGCTCAGCTACACCCATGGTAAGACCACCTTCTTCTTCCAGGCACACTTTGCCCTCTAAGCACAGTCCCAGGGTCAGGTATCTCTCAATCTCTGTACTAACCTCAATATTCCTGAACCACGGTGTCCTCTGGAGGTTGATGGGCTCTGCTAGGCTCCATGCAACCTTCAGGGTTGAAGCAGATACCAGGGGAAGCCCAGAGGTTACCAATGCTCTAAGCAAAAGGATCTGATGCTTTTATTTGAGACTTGTATATGTCAAGGCATTGGGAGTGTTTTAAGGTGGTTTTGGAAGGTTTTACCCTCCAAATGTCAAAAATGGTTCATCCTATACACGACAGTACCTTCCTTCTGGAATATTCCATTATCTACCACCAGGGGGAGCAGAAGCTAAAAGGAAAAACAAATGTTTTTCTCTCCTCATTCTAGAGCACCTTCAAATCATGTGTCTGCATTCTATCAGAACAAGCAACACTTCTCTCAAAAGAGACCTGAGTGGTGCGGTTGGGGGGACTTTTACAACTGGGTAACCAGTCGTTGCACAAAAGGAAATAATTCTGGGATAGAACCATACTAATAAAAAAATCCCTGCCTTGAGTATAAGAAGGGCAGATGGTTGCATTGATATTGATAGTACCTAGGCCTCTATACATCTCTGAGATGTAGGCTGGTAAATGACAGAAATTACTTTTATTAGCTAACTCTTAAGCCAATACATCCAGTGTTATTTTCCTAGTGTCAGTTTCTCAGTTGTGGTTATTGCTGGTTTGCTCTTCTGAATATAAGACTGTAGGCCGAGCGCTTCACAAGTAAGCACTTCACAGGTAATGCCGTCCCAAAGGGCAGAGAATCCAATAAGGATGAAAGGCTGGGAGGCAACAATGCCGGTGATCTGTATCCTTCAGTCAGTGTGAACAGGCAGGTGGTGAACACTTGTGACGGCCGTCGTGACATTTACCAGTCTGTTATTGGTCCAACGTCACTACCCCCTCCATTTATCATGACACCACATTGGATCCATCTCAAATGGCACCCTATTTCTTTATTTAGTGCCATAGTAGTGCACTAAATGGGACGCAGGCATTAACTCTCTCATATAGCCTTCTCGGATATTGTTTATTCAGAGGCATCAGTAGAGATAATCATGGTGTTCTTCTTAAGGTCTCACAATTTAGAATATTTCCTGCTGTTCAATGGCCATTCCAACTGTTGATTCTTGAAGAATAGAACTTTGCCTTTTGACCTTCGTACAGCCGTCTCATCATATCAGAACCCTGCATTAAAGGGACTGTTGCTCCACTGTTTATGTCTTTCATGGTGGGGCTGTCCCTGGTGGGGCTGCCGTCAGGCTGAAACATAAACTTGGGGCTTTAAAGGCCAACAAGTCCCTCCCCTCTTTAGATTCTGCCAAGTGTTCCTACTTACTTGAAAGAGGGGATGTGAATTCCTATCCTAGTTCCACAACAAACGTTCTCTGGGAGAAGAATATGGTTCAGATAGGTTAAACTCTGAAACCATCGTAACTCTTAAGCCCTGGTCCAGGTTTCCATGGTAACCCCCACTGCCTCAAGTAGCTTCTTTATATTGTGAGAGAAATGATGCTGTATTGGTCTCAAACAGTGTTGTATAGTGAGGGAAATGATGCTGTATTGGTCTCAAACAGTGTTGTATAGTGAGGGAAATGATGCTGTATTGGTCTCAAACAGTGTTGTATAGTGAGGGAAATAATGCTGTATTGGTCTCAAACAGTGTTGTATAGTGAGGGAAATGATGCTGTATTGGTCTCAAACAGTGTTGTATAGTGAGGGAAATGATGCTGTATTGGTCTCAAACAGTGTTGTATTGTGAGGGAAATGATGCTGTATTGGTCTCAAACAGTGTTGTATTGTGAGGGAAATGATGCTGTATTGGTCTCAAACAGTGTTGTATAGTGAGGGAAATGATGCTGTATTGGTCTCAAACAGTGTTGTATAGTGAGGGAAATGATGCTGTATTGGTCTCAAACAGTGTTGTATTGTGAGGGAAATGATGCTGTATTGGTCTCAAACAGTGTTGTATAGTGAGGGAAATTATGCTGTATTGGTCTCAAACAGTGTTGTATAGTGAGGGAAATGATGCTGTATTGGTCTCAAACAGTGTTGTGTGGATCAAGATTGGAAATGATGCTATATTGGTCTCGAACAAAGTTGTGTGGACCAAGATTGGAAATGATGCTATATTGGTCTCGAACAATTTTGTGTGGATCAAGATTGGAAATGATGCTATATTGGTCTCAAACAATGTTGTGTGGACAAGATTGGGTAATGATGCTGTATTGGTCTCAAACAATGTTGTGTGGACCAAGATTGGAAATGATGCTGTATTGGTCTCAAACAATGTTGTGTGGACCAAGATTGGAAATGATGCTATATTGGTCTCAAACAATGTTGTGTGGATCAAGATTGGAAATGATGCTATATTGGTCTCAAACAATGTTGTGTGGACCAAGATTGGAAATGATGCTGTATTGGTCTCAAACAATGTTGTGTGGACCAAGATTGGAAATGATGCTGTATTGGTCTCGAACAATGTTGTGTGGATCAAGATTGGAAATGATGCTATATTGGTCTCAAACAATGTTGTGTGGATCAAGATTGGAAATGATGCTATATTGGTCTCAAACAATGTTGTGTGGACCAAGATTGGAAATGATGCTGTATTGGTCTCAAACAATGTTGTGTGGACCAAGATTGGAAATGATGCTGTATTGGTCTCAAACAATGTTGTGTGGACCAAGATTGGAAATGATGCTGTATTGGTCTCAAACAATGTTGTGTGGATCAAGATTGGAAATGATGCTATATTGGTCTCAAACAATGTTGTGTGGACCAAGATTGGAAATGATGCTGTATTGGAATGTTGTGTGGACCAAGATTGGAAATGATGCTGTATTGGTCTCAAACAATGTTGTGTGGACCAAGATTGGAAATGATGCTATATTGGTCTCAAACAATGTTGTGTGGACCAAGATTGGAAATGATGCTGTATTGGTCTCAAACAATGTTGTGTGGACCAAGATTGGAAATGATGCTGTATTGGTCTCAAACAATGTTGTGTGGACCAAGATTGGAAATGATGCTATATTGGTCTCAAACAATGTTGTGTGGATCAAGATTGGAAATGATGCTATATTGGTCTCAAACAATGTTGTGTGGACCAAGATTGGGATGCTGTCTTGGTCTCAAACAATGTTGTGTGGACCAAGATTGGAAATGATGCTGTATTGGTCTCGGCAATGTTGTGTGGATCAAGATTGGAAATGATGCTATATTGGTCTCAAACAATGTTGTGTGGATCAAGATTGGAAATGATGCTATATTGGTCTCAAACAATGTTGTGTGGACCAAGATTGGAAATGATGCTGTATTGGTCTCAAACAATGTTGTGTGGACCAAGATTGGAAATGATGCTGTATTGGTCTCAAACAATGTTGTGTGGACCAAGATTGGAAATGATGCTGTATTGGTCTCAAACAATGTTGTGTGGATCAAGATTGGAAATGATGCTATATTGGTCTCAAACAATGTTGTGTGGACCAAGATTGGAAATGATGCTGTATTGGTCTCAAACAATGTTGTGTGGACCAAGATTGAAATGATGCTGCATTGGTCTCAAACAATGTTGTGTGGACCAAGATTGGAAATGATGCTGTATTGGTCTCAAACAATTTGTGTGGATCAAGATTGGAAATGATGCTATATTGGTCTCAAACAATGTTGTGTGGACCAAGATTGGAAATGATGCTGTATTGGTCTCAAACAATGTTGTGTGGACCAAGATTGGAAATGATGCTGTATTGGTCTCAAACAATGTTGTGTGGACCAAGATTGGAAATGATGCTGTATTGGTCTCAAACAATGTTGTGTGGATCAAGATTGGAAATGATGCTATATTGGTCTCAAACAATGTTGTGTGGACCAAGATTGGAAATGATGCTGTATTGGTCTCAAACAATGTTGTGTGGACCAAGATTGGAAATGATGCTGTATTGGTCTCAAACAATGTTGTGTGGACCAAGATTGGAAATGATGCTGTATTGGTCTCAAACAATGTTGTGTGGATCAAGATTGGAAATGATGCTATATTGGTCTCAAACAATGTTGTGTGGACCAAGATTGAAATGATGCTGTATTGGTCTCAAACAATGTTGTGTGGACCAAGATTGGAAATGATGCTGTATTGGTCTCAAACAATGTTGTGTGGACCAAGATTGGAAATGATGCTGTATTGGTCTCAAACAATGTTGTGTGGACCAAGATTGGAAATGATGCTATATTGGTCTCAAACAATGTTGTGTGGACCAAGATTGGAAATGATGCTGTATTGGTCTCAAACAATGTTGTGTGGACCAAGATTGGAAATGATGCTGTATTGGTCTCAAACAATGTTGTGTGGATCAAGATTGAAATGATGCTATATTGGTCTCAAACAATGTTGTGTGGACCAAGATTGAAATGATGCTGTATTGGTCTCAAACAATGTTGTGTGGACCAAGATTGGAAATGATGCTGTATTGGTCTCAAACAATGTTGTGTGGATCAAGATGCATTCCATTTCAGCTTCTCTTGACCGGAGACTGTCCGCCAACTTGCATGTTGTCGGCATGTGTTTGTCTCATGACCTCACTAGTTGGATATAACCAAATAATAATGTTATTTGGATCCTACACAAAACTGATATTTATTCTGAATAGTACAGACCTGGGTAATCAAAGCTTAGATATTCTATAGACCGCAATAATGCCATAAACACATGGTAGGATATTGTATGAGGCTAGATTCCCTCTGCAGATAAGGGACAGCTAAATGCTGAGCTTGTTCATGCAGTCTGCCTCAGTCTCTGACTGGCTATAGGGAGCTGCCTGCTGTGCTGCAGCTAAGACAGTCTGTACATGGACAGCCTACTAAGCAAGGCCTTTCTCCCTGCCCTGGCACTTACACTAAAATAGACCCAGACTCACCATGTTGACTCTCATGGAAATACAAATCTGCTTTCCAGATACTCTCTTTTAACTGTCTCTATCTCATCTCTCACCCTGGCCAGGTAGATGGACAGCAGGAAAGGTGGAGGGAGGGAGGGAGCAGGTGGGGACAACCCGGATTTAGGCTCATTCTCAGGGATTACGCCCTGTCACTCGGGGTTAACATGGATGGAGACACCCGCCTGAACCAATCGCATCCCTTTCCTATTTCCTACCTGGCCATCCACCAATGGGAGGCGGAGTCTGGGGAGCTCAGAGTGTTTTTGCGGGGCGAGTTGGAGATCAAGAGACCCGGATGGAAGATCTGGGGGTCTCTGAGCCTGGGCTCGCCCTGGATGTCTGTAGGCTGGGCAAGCACAGCTGGTGGGGAGACATGTATGTATGTAGAGAGAGAGAGAGAGCGGTTTCAGTTCACTGGTAAGGACCTTTGTCTCCAATTGACCTTGGTTGGCATTATCCTTATTTCGCCACGACGGCGGAAGGCAAGTACAGCCGAGTCATATTAAGATGGTAGTGTCTCTGTAGCTAAGCAGCTACTAACGGAGATATGCAGCTTTGACAGTGAATATGTAGCATTAGGAGCTAACAGAATGATGTAGCATTAGGAGCTAACAGAGAGATGTAGCATTAGGAGCTAACAGAGAGATGTAGCATTAGGAGCTAACAGAGAGATGTAGCATTAGGAGCTAACAGAGAGATGCAGCAGTAGGAGCTAACAGAGAGATGCAGCATTAGGAGCTAACAGAGAGATGTAGCATTAGGAGCTAACAGAGAGATGCAGCATTAGGAGCTCACAGACAGATGTAGCATTAGGAGCTAACAGAGAAATGCAGCATTAGGAGCTAACAGAGAAATGCAGCATTAGGAGCTAACAGAGAGATGCAGCATTAGAAGCTAACAGAGAAATGCAGCATTAGGAGCTAACAGAGAAATGCAGCATTAGAAGCTAACAGAGAAATGCAGCATTAGGAGCTAACAGAGAAATGCAGCATTAGGAGCTAACAGAGAGATGCAGCATTAGGAGCTAACAGAGAGATGTAGCATTAGGAGCTAACAGAGAGATGCAGCATTAGAAGCTAACAGAGAAATGCAGCATTAGGAGCTAACAGAGAGATGCAGCATTAGGAGCTAACAGAGAGATGTAGCATTAGGAGCTAACAGAGAGATGCAGCATTAGGAGCTAACAGAGAGATGCAGCATTAGGAGCTAACAGAGAGATGCAGCATTAGGAGCTAACAGAGAGATGTAGCATTAGGAGCTAACAGAGAGATGCAGCATTAGGAGCAAACAGAGAGATGTAGCATTAGGAGCTAACAGAGAGATGTAGCATTAGGAGCTAACAGAGAGATGCAGCATTAGGAGCTAACAGAGAGATGTAGCATTAGGAGCTAACAGAGAGATGTAGCATTAGGAGCTCACAGAGAGATGTAGCATTAGGAGCTAACAGAGAGATGCAACTTTGGCAGTGGAGATGCAGCATTAGGATCCTTATTTTGGTCTCTCCCATGCTTCTCCATCTGAAAGATCTGTCCTTCTTTTTAGAATCTCTGTTTTGTTATGCTAGAATACTGTGTGTGTCCGCTGGGGATAGAATGAATGCAAGCAAAGCCAAGTCAAACAAGGACTATAAAGCAGCTAATAAGATTCAGCCATGTGCACTGAAGCATAGCATGGATCTATATTCCCCAGCTCATCATAGACAACTATAGGTAGCCTAGTTGTTAGAGCGTTTGACCATTAACCGAAAGGTTGCTGGATCGAATTCCTGAGCTGACAAGATTTTTTTTTTTAAATGTCTCTGCCCCTGAGCAAGAGGCACTGTTCCCCGGGCGCCGAAGACGTGGATGTGGATTAAGGCAGCCACCCCTCACCTCTCTGATTCAGAGACTTAAATGCCAAAGACACATTTCAGTTGAATAGTTGGACAACTGACTAGGTAGCCTCTTTCCCTTATATACTGTAAAAGGGAACAGTAAGGTACATAGCACGGATCTATATTCCCCAGCTCAGCATTGACTACTATATACTGTAGAAGGATACAGTAACGTACATCATAGACTACTATATACTGTAGAAGCATACAGTAACGTACATCATAGACTACTATATACTGTAGAAGCACACAGTAACCTACATCATAGACTACTATATACTGTAGAAGGATACAGTAACGTACATCATAGACTACTATATACTGCGGTTGCGGGTGGTACAGTTGCCGTACCAGGCGGTGAAACAGCCCGACAGGATGCTCTCGATGGTGTATCTGTAAAGGTTTATTAGGTCTCTTTCCGTATAAGACGTCTTGATGATGAATACACCAATAATGATTGGCATTGTCTGTCTTTTGGGTACTTCACTGGGTCTGGCTTTCACTGGAGTGACTTTATCTCAGTGTGGCTCTCTGTACAGAGACCCCCCAGACCCTCTATGAATAGTAACACCAGTGTTGTGTTACTGGTTATCTCGGATCCCAGGCCCAAATCTTACGTGTTCTAGCCTTCTACTCGATTTGTAGTCTGTCATGAGAGACTATGTTGATACTAGGGCCGGGACGATACCAAAATCGCAATATTTGGCTAAAATAAAGTCAGGAAACAGACCTGATGTATCTGAAATATTGTGTACTGTAGTTTGGAAAATAGATAAATGTGATTCTAGATGACAACATGATGATGTTTGTTTCCAACAGTAGGGCTGTTTTCCTAAAGAAGTTAAATCATCTCTGTGTTTTGTTTCCTTGCCACGATACTAAGGAGTAAAGTGATACTGGTATGATCGCGGCCCTGATGCACTCCATGGCTGCGGCCCTAATGGAACCCTATTAGAACCCTACCTATATAGTGTACTACTTTTGACCAGGGCACATGGGGCTCTGGTCAAACGTAGTGCACTTTTCTAGGGAATGGGGTGCCATTTGGGATTCAGTCTAGATCATGCAGGTATTGGAACAGAGCAAGGCACTTAACCCTAATCGCTCCATGGCCGCCGGCAGTAATGGCTGATCCCTGTCTGTGACCGTACTCTCCAAGGATGTCTCAGGGGGGATGGGATATATACATTTCTATTTCACACTACACAGGTTGCACACTTGTACATGTGTGAAACAGGAAAAATATAAGCACCCTCTATTTGACCTTTGACTTTGCTGCATAGTGACTACATCAAGTGAACTGGGCCGTAGAGGTTGTATTCAGAGAGGCTTGAGGTGACAGGATTCATAGTCTAGAGAGAGACCAGGGTTGTGGGGACTAACGTTGCTTTGAGAGAAAGAGCCATAACCCCCCTTGTTCAACTTGCCATGGTTCATTCAATAGTCTAGAGAGGGACCAGGGTTGTGGGGACTAACGTTGCTTTGAGAGAAAGAGCCATAAGCCCCCTTGTTCAACTTGCCATGGTTCATTCAATAGTCTAGAGAGAGACCAGGGTTGTGGGGACTAACGTTGCTTTGAGAGAAAGAGCCATAAGCCCCCTTGTTCAACTTGCCATGGTTCATTCAATAGTCTAGAGAGGGACCAGGGTTGTGGGGACTAACGTTGCTTTGAGAGAAAGAGCCATAAGCCCCCTTGTTCAACTTGCCATGGTTCATTCAATAGTCTAGAGAGAGACCAGGGTTGTGGGGACTAACGTTGCTTTGAGAGAAAGAGCCATAAGCCCCCTTGTTCAACTTGCCATGGTTCATTCAATAGTCTAGAGAGGGACCAGGGTTGTGGGGACTAACGTTGCTTTGAGAGAAAGAGCCATAAGCCCCCTTGTTCAACTTGCCATGGTTCATTCAATAGTCTAGAGAGAGACCAGGGTTGTGGGGACTAACGTTGCTTTGAGAGAAAGAGCCATACGCCCCCTTGTTCAACTTGCCATGGTTCATTCAATAGTCTAGAGAGACCAGGGTTGTGGGGACTAACGTTGCTTTGAGAGAAAGAGCCATAAGCCCCTTTGTTCAACTTGCCATGGTTCATTCAATAGTCTAGAGAGAGACCAGGGTTGTGGGGACTAACGTTGCTTTGAGAGAAAGAGCCATAAGCCCCCTTGTTCAACTTGCCATGGTTCATTCAATAGTCTAGAGAGAGACCAGGGTTGTGGGGACTAACGTTGCTTTGAGAGAAAGAGCCATAAGCCCCCTTGTTCAACTTGCCATGGTTCATTCAATAGTCTAGAGAGAGACCAGGGTTGTGGGGACTAATGTTGCTTTGAGAGAAAGAGCCATAACCCCCTTGTTCAACTTGCCATGGTTCATTCAATAGTCTAGAGAGAGACCAGGGTTGTGGGGACTAACGTTGCTTTGAGAGAAAGAGCCATAAGCCCCCTTGTTCAACTTGCCATGGTTCATTCAATAGTCTAGAGAGAGACCAGGGTTGTGGGGACGAACGTTGCTTTGAGAGAAAGAGCCATAAGCCCCCTTGTTCAACTTGCCATGGTTCATTCAATAGTCTAGAGAGAGACCAGGGTTGTGGGGACTAACGTTGCTTTGAGAGAAAGAGCCATAAGCCCCCTTGTTCAACTTGCCATGGTTCATTCAATAGTCTAGAGAGACCAGGGTTGTGGGGACTAACGTTGCTTTGAGAGAAAGAGCCATAAGCCCCCTTGTTCAACTTGCCATGGTTCATTCAATAGTCTAGAGAGAGACCAGGGTTGTGGGGACGAACGTTGCTTTGAGAGAAAGAGCCATAAGCCCCCTTGTTCAACTTGCCATGGTTCATTCAATAGTCTAGAGAGAGACCAGGGTTGTGGGGACTAACGTTGCTTTGAGAGAAAGAGCCATAAGCCCCCTTGTTCAACTTGCCATGGTTCATTCAATAGTCTAGAGAGACCAGGGTTGTGGGGACTAACGTTGCTTTGAGAGAAAGAGCCATACGCCCCTTGTTCAACTTGCCATGGTTCATTCCAGGAACATATCTGAATAGATTTGACGAAATATCACTTACCAGCAGTTTGGCTTTTAAATGTTCCCATTCAGAAAGGGTAAATGTCACTATTTCTGCTCCGAAATCAGTGGTTATTTAGTCAGAATGTTATGCTGGTGAATCTGAGTGCTACAGATGTAGGATCTTCATTTGATAACTCTTCTGTTGCTGTTAATTTTCCTGCACAGCATGAAATGCAAACTTGTCGTGTATTCAAGGGTTAAAATAGCTTCTAATGCTTCTAAATTCCACTTTAAAATGTCAGACTTGATTTGCGCTAATGAATAACCCCACAAAAAAATTCCATTTAATTATAATCCAGATAATAATTCACATTATTACATTACTGTTGCTGCAGGATTATGTTCTTGCTGTAGCAAACTGGCTCAAATTAAGATCCTACATCTGTAGTTAAAAGCACTGAACTGAAATGGATGTTAATCGATGACAGCACTGTTGACCTATGAGGAGATTAAAAGCCTGTCGTAAAGTACTTGATAGAGGATATTGCGTCTACGCATCTCAAAACTAGTATTAATGAATAGCATATCAATTTATAGTGTGTTACACATTGACCTTTACCATAAATATCTACAGTGTTGATTCTTTCTTCTTCAGTGGTATATCTACCTGCACATTTTGCAGGATGTAGCTAGAGTTCTTTGGCTGTGTACCAGGATTAACTCATCGCTGCCCTTTCTGTTGGCCTGTTGGCCTGTTTGGCAGGGTAGGGGGGGATCATCAAGCACCCAAAGGGCTATGCATGCCTGCTGCTAATATCTTCCTTCTCCGGAAGCTGTGGCAGATGAGCCTGTCCCACTGCCCAGCTTTACTTGATTAAAGGGTTAGGTCACTCAAAACCTGCAAAACGCATCATCACAGTTTCTGCTCTGTACTGAAAGTGCTCTAACTTGACTGCTGACATGAAACATTTCCCGGGGATGTATTTCCAGTGGACTAATGAACAAAATACAAACATATACATTTTGAGTGAACTATCCTTTTAAGAAAGAAAAACATACTGTTATTAACCCCTTCCCCATTTCCCCACCTAAACCTGTACTCTGGATACGTTTTTGGCTAGCCGGCATTACATTACAGTCATTAGCGAACAATACAAATACCAGGCCAAGACTTCCTACAGCATTTGTTGACATTAGACATTAGTTAATGTAGCCTGAATGTAAACATAGCAGAGCACTCTACCCAGGAAATGCCAACCATTGAACCACTATTTACTCAGGATTGCATTGCCCATCCAACGTGACACAGTATTTAGCTATTAGCACTAATATGACCATATTAGATGTTTGGTGTTGAGTTCTTTGAGGTAAGTACCAGAACGTATCCATTGTTGCCACAACATTTCCTATTAAATACCAGGTAAGTACCAGTGGAGACATAGCTACTGTAAAATAAAGTGCTCCCTGTTGTTGCTCTACTTCCTGATATGCAGATTCCATGTGGTGTACTGTAATGGAGAACCATTGTTTCTTAATCCTGCATGCAGGGGCTAGTGTTACACACAGGGAGATGTGATAGCTAGCCGTCTGTGTAAAAATACAGTGGAGACTGTGGTCCGGTCACAGTGTAGGGTAAAGTTTCTCTAGGTGCTGATCTTGGGTCAGTTTGGCCTTTTTCCCCACTATCTGGCTAAGGTTGGGGGAGGGGGAAGGAAACTTCACTCCAGAGTGACTATTGTGGTCAGTCGCTAAAATGCTAATCTGTTCAAGGCACATTAGCTGACGACTGTCCAGTCACTTAATGCAGATGTTTCTGTATACATGAATAGCCATGCATCATGTATTATGTGTTGTCTTTATCTCCTGATATGTTGACCCAGGCTATTGACCTGGACTGTCTTTATCTCCTGATATGTTGACCCAGGCTATTGGCCTGGACTGTCTTTATCTCCTGATATGTTGACCCAGGCTATTGACCTGGACTGTCTTTATCTCCTGATACTCCTGATATGTTGACCCAGGCTATTGACCTGGACTGTCTTTATCTCCTGATATGTTGACCCAGGCTATTGGCCTAGACTGTCTTTATCTCCTGATATGTTGACCCAGGCTATTGACCTGGACTGTCTTTATCTCCTGATATGTTGACCCAGGCTATTGACCTGGACTGTCTTTATCTCCTGATATGTTGACCCAAGCTATTGACCTGGACTGTCTTTATCTCCTGATATGTTGACCCAGGCTATTGGCCTGGACTGTCTTTATCTCCTGATATGTTGACCCAGGCTATTGACCTGGACTGTCTTTATCTCCTGATATGTTGACCCAGGCTATTGACCTGGACTGTCTTTATCTCCTGATATGTTGACCCAGGCTATTGGCCTAGACTGTCTTTATCTCCTGATATGTTGACCCAGGCTATTGACCTGGACTGTCTTTATCTCCTGATATGTTGACCCAGGCTATTGACCTGGACTGTCTTTATCTCCTGATATGTTGACCCAAGCTATTGACCTGGACTGTCTTTATCTCCTGATATGTTGACCCAGGCTATTAGCCTGGACTGTCTTTATCTCCTGATATGTTGACCTAGGCTATTGGCCTGGACTGTCTTTATCTCCTGATATGTTGACCCAGGCTATTGGCCTGGACTGTCTTTATCTCCTGATATGTTGACCCAGGCTATTGGCCTGGACTGTCTTTATCTCCTGATATGTTGACCCAGGCTATTGACCTGGGCTATCTTTATCTCCTGATATGTTGACCCAGGCCAGTAGTATGGATATGGTGGACACATGCAGAATGCCTGGGGACTTTGTTTGGCTGGCCCAATATTTGTCTGCAAACACTTACCTAATGTGGGTACTCCCTAAATACCCTCACGCACTATTTCCTGACATGACAGCGACATGCCCGATGCTTCCGGGTCCAGTAGACTACTACTTTTACCCCCATGGAGGTTGGAGACCGAACCTAACCCAGGGGTTAAGCAAAACACCTCAACTGTTTGTCACATTGTTGGCCCAACACCTTTGTGAAGTTTCTTCGCTCTGTTGTTTGACTTGTTTCTTAAAAATGCCATTTATTAGTTTGGACCAGCTGAACTTTCCTTTGAGGCAGCAGGGTTAATTAGGCCTAAGATTTTGAATTATACATACTCCAGAACGTCTTAATTACCTGTGTTAATTAGCCTGTTTGCTCAGGGATCTGTGTTTGTGTCCCAAATGGCTCCCTATTCCCTGTAAAGTGCACTACTGTTGATCTGGGCCTATAGGGGTCTGGTCAGAAGTAGTGCACTATGTCAGAAATAAGGTAACATTTGGGGACACACTTTTTTTTCAAGTGTCGCCGAGCAACGCTGTGACATCACCGCTCTCTCACAGAACTCGGGAGCTGTTATCAAAGCTGTTGTTTGCCTCATCTCTAAACAGACAGGGATGGAATGACTCCTTCCATTTGAAAATATAGATAACACTTCTTAATTGGCCAGAGGGCACTGAAGGGCCGCAGCTGTTGACAGAACAAACAAGGTAACATTAGGAGAGAAGGGTCAATTGAATGGGATGGGAGGATGCCAGGAATCTTGTGGATGGAAAAACAGCAATGCTCTGGAGATTCTATTTCGACGATAAGGACCAGGTGGGGCCTATTGGTTTTCACAGAGATAACCATTTGTACTCTTTGAGACTCATTTCTCAATGCACCTACTTCTCTTATACCCTTTTGTTCTGGACCTGCAACAGACCTTTCTTTTGGACAATATGTTCTGACAGCGTTGTCAGGGTGACTGGGGCAGCACAGTCTTCTTAAAACCTGTTAAGGAAGTAGAGAATTCAGGCAGCTTTTTGTTAAAAATCGCGCAACATTTCAGTGCCCTGCTATTCATGCCAGGAATATAGTATATGCATATGATTAGTATGTGTGGATAGAAAACACTCAGACGTTTCTAAAACTGTTTAAATCACGGCTGTGGCATTAACAGAACGTGCGTTTCAATGAAAAGTGCAGGGAAATCTGTTTAATGAAAATGGAAAAATATATCCTTCCGCAACTTCAAGGAATTGTTCAAAGTGAACCGAATTAAATAGGGCCGACGTTACACTGCCTACAGCTTCCACACGTGGTCTAGAGTCTTGTCATTTGATTCGCAATTGATTCTGGTCTAACCGGTTCAAGGGAACTCCTTCCCTCTCGGTCTCCGACCGGATGTTTTGATCGAGCTCTCTCCGGACAAGTTTTATACACGGACAGCAAAAGAAATTACATCGCCTCCTGATGAATTTTATCGCTTATTAACGTGTACTAATACCTAACGTTGCATTAGAACAGTATTTCGAAGTGTTTTGTGAAAGTTTATCGTCGACTTTTTGAATTTAAAAAAATGGTGTTACGTTATGAAACGCTATTTTTTTCTGTTTATCACACAGTATTCTTAGATCGATATCTAGGCTATATATGGACCAATTTAATCGAAAAAAGACCCTAAATGATGTTTATGGGACATCTAGGAGTGCCAAGAAAGAAGCTTGTCAAAGGTAATGAATGTTTTATATTTTATTTCAGCGTTTTGGTTTGCGACGGATAACGCAAAATCTGTCGTGTTAGGTGACGTTGCAGTATTTTGAGGGTGCATGGTATCAGATAATAGCTTCTCATGCTTTCGCCGAAAAGCATTTTACAAATCTGACTTGGTGGATAGATTCACAACGAGTGTAGCTTTAATTCAGTATATTGTATGCCAATTTTAATGAAAGTTTGAGTTTTATCAAAAACTATACGTGGCGCACTTGAAATTTCCACTGATTTCCACTGATTGATGTTCCCACAGCGGGAGCACTTCCCTAATCACAGAGATAACCATTGGTGCTCTTTGAGACTCATTTCTCAATGCACCTACTTCTCTTATACCCTTTTGTTCTGGACCTGCAACAGACCTTTCTTATGGACAATATGTTCTGACAGCGTTGTCAGGGTGACTGGGGCAGCACAGTCTTCTTAACCTGTTCCTGGTGACAGTCTTCTCCTAGCTGAGCGTCTGTACTGTCCCCTTGAGGTTGCAGTCCCAGAGATCAATATCTAGAGACGGGGAAATATTGATCAACTGTCCCATAGCCATTTCTGTTGTGTGACCTTGTCACAGTATCATTATGAGCATTGGTATTAACAGCATGTTAATTAGTTGACTTTATTACAATTTTACTGTGTGTCCCTGAGGGTATTGTCTTGAGAAGACCCTGTTTCACAGTGTTTGTTATCCATTGGTTCTTTCCAAATGCTACTTATGTCATGCTGGTTGCTAGTAGACTGACAAATAGCAAGCCACAAATGGCAAACTACAGGTCAGAAAATGGCTTTTGATCATTCAACTCACTGTTTTTGACAGGTAGAATGGGCTGTGGTCCTGAAACATAAACGGCCTTGATTGCAGTGCACTGAGCTACAGATGAGAAAATAGGAAGTAAATTATAGCCACTTATGGCTCAGGGGGGCCTATTTTACAGATTTTACAGTAACAGGCTTGGTATTCTACCTGAGGGGCTCAGTAACAGGTTTGGTATTCTACCTGAGGGGCTCAGTAACAGGCTTGATATTCTACCTGAGGGGCTCAGGAACAGGCTTGGTATTCTACCTGAGGGGCAGTAACAGGCTTGGTATTCTACCTGAGGGGCTCAGGAACAGGCTTGATATTCTACCTGGGGGGCTCAGTAACAGGCTTGGTATTCTACCTGTGGGGCTCAGTAACAGGCTTGGTATTCTACCTGAGGGGCTCAGTAACAGGCTTGGTATTCTACCTGAGGGGCTCAGTAACAGGCTTGGTATTCTACCTGAGGGGCTCAGTAACAGGCTTGGTATTCTACCTGAGGGGCTCAGTAACAGGCTTGGTATTCTACCTGAGGGGCTCAGGAACAGGCTTGATATTCTACCTGGGGGGCTCAGTAACAGGCTTGGTGTTCTACCTGAGGGGCTCAGTAACAGGCTTGGTGTTCTACCTGAGGGGCTCAGTAACAGGCTTGGTATTCTACCTGAGGGGCTCAGTAACAGGCTTGGTATTCTACCTGAGGGGCTCAGTAACAGGCTTGGTATTCTACCTGAGGGGCTCAGTAACAGGCTTGGTATTCTACCTGAGGGGCTCAGTAACAGGCTTGGTGTTCTACCTGAGGGGCTCAGTAACAGGCTTGGTATTCTACCTGAGGGGCTCAGTAACAGGCTTGGTATTCTACCTGAGGGGCTCAGTAACAGGCTTGGTATTCTACCTGAGGGGCTCAGTAACAGGCTTGGTATTCTACCTGAGGGGCTCAGTAACAGGCTTGGTGTTCTACCTGAGGGGCTCAGTAACAGGCTTGGTATTCTACCTGAGGGGCTCAGTAACAGGCTTGATATTCTACCTGAGGGGCTCAGTAACAGGCTTGGTATTCTACCTGAGGGGCTCAGGAACAGGCTTGATATTCTACCTGAGGGGCTCAGTAACAGGCTTGGTGTTCTACCTGAGCGGCTCAGTAACAGGTTTGGTGTTCTACCTGAGGGGCTCAGTAACAGGCTTGGTATTCTACCTGAGGGGCTCTTTGTACAGGCTTGGTATTCTACCTGAGGGGCTCAGGAACAGGCTTGGTATTCTACCTGAGGGGCTCAGTAACAGGCTTGGTGTTCTACCTGAGGGGCTCAGTAACAGGCCTGGTATTCTACCTGAGGGGCTCAGTAACAGGCTTGGTATTCTACCTGAGGGGCTCAGTAACAGGCTTGATATTCTACCTGAGGGGCTCAGGAACAGGCTTGGTATTCTACCTGAGGGGCTCAGTAACAGGCTTGGTATTCTACCTGAGGGGCTCAGGAACAGGCTTGATATTCTACCTGGGGGCTCAGTAACAGGCTTGGTATTCTACCTGAGGGGCTCAGTAACAGGCTTGGTATTCTACCTGAGGGGCTCAGTAACAGGCTTGGTATTCTACCTGAGGGGCTCAGTAACAGGCTTGGTATTCTACCTGAGGGGCTCAGTAACAGGCTTGGTATTCTACCTGAGAAAATTTTTTGACAGGGCTCAGGAACAGGCTTGATATTCTACCTGGGGGGCTCAGTAACAGGCTTGGTATTCTACCTGAGGGGCTCAGTAACAGGCTTGGTGTTCTACCTGAGGAGCTCAGTAACAGGCTTGGTATTCTACCTGAGGGGCTCAGTAACAGGCTTGGTATTCTACCTGAGGGGCTCAGTAACAGGCTTGGTATTCTACCTGAGGGGCTCAGTAACAGGCTTGGTATTCTACCTGAGGGGCTCAGTAACAGGCTTGGTGTTCTACCTGAGGGGCTCAGTAACAGGCTTGGTATTCTACCTGAGGGGCTCAGTAACAGGCTTGGTATTCTACCTGAGGGGCTCAGGAACAGGCTTGATATTCTACCTGAGGGGCTCAGTAACAGGCTTGGTGTTCTACCTGAGGGCTCAGTAACAGGTTTGGTGTTCTACCTGAGGGGCTCAGTAACAGGCTTGGTATTCTACCTGAGGGGCTCAGGAACAGGCTTGGTATTCTACCTGAGGGGCTCAGGAACAGGCTTGGTATTCTACCTGAGGGGCTCAGTAACAGGCTTGGTGTTCTACCTGAGGGGCTCAGTAACAGGCCTGGTATTCTACCTGAGGGGCTCAGTAACAGGCCTGGTATTCTACCTGAGGGGCTCAGTAACAGGCTTGGTATTCTACCTGAGGGGCTCAGGAACAGGCTTGATATTCTACCTGAGGGGCTCAGTAACAGGCTTGGTGTTCTACCTGAGCGGCTCAGTAACAGGTTTGGTGTTCTACCTGAGGGGCTCAGTAACAGGCTTGGTATTCTACCTGAGGGTCTCAGGAACAGGCTTGATATTCTACCTGGGGGGCTCAGGAACAGGCATGGTATTCTACCTGAGGGGCTCAGTAACAGGCTTGATATTCTACCTGAGGGGCTCAGTAACAGGCTTGATATTCTACCTGAGGGGCTCAGTAACAGGCTTGATATTCTACCTGGGGGCTCAGGAACAGGCTTGGTATTCTACCTGAGGGGCTCAGTAACAGGCTTGGTGTTCTACCTGGGGGCTCAGTAACAGGCTTGATATTATACCTGAGGGGCTCAGTAACAGGTTTGGTGTTCTACCTGAGGGGCTCAGTAACAGGCCTTGGTATTCTACCTGAGGGGCTCAGTAACAGGCTTGATATTCTACCTGAGGGGCTCAGGAACAGGCTGGTATTCTACCTGAGGGGCTCAGGAACAGGCTTGGTATTCTACCTGGGGGCTCAGTAACAGGCTTGATATTCTACCTGGGGGCTCAGGAACAGGCTTGGTATTCTACCTGAGGGGCTCAGTAACAGGCTTGGTGTTCTACCTGAGTGGCTCAGTAACAGGTTTGGTGTTCTGCCTGAGGGGCTCAGTAACAGGCTTGGTGTTCTACCTGAGGGGCTCAGTAACAGGCTTGATATTCTACCTGAGGGGCTCAGTAACAGGCCTGATATTCTACCTGAGGGGCTCAGTAACAGGCTTGATATTCTACCTGAGGGGCTCAGTAACAGGCTTGATATTCTACCTGAGGGGCTCAGTAACAGGCTTGATATTCTACCTGAGGGGCTCAGTAACAGGCTTGGTGTTCTACCTGAGGGGCTCAGTAACAGGCTTGGTGTTCTACCTGAGGGGCTCAGTAACAGGCTTGATATTCTACCTGGGGAGCTCAGTAACAGGCTTGATATTCTACCTGGGGGCTCAGGAACAGGCTTGGTATTCTACCTGAGGGGCTCAGTAACAGGCTTGGTGTTCTACCTGAGGGGCTCAGTAACAGGCTTGATATTCTACCTGGGGGCTCAGGAACAGGCTTGGTATTCTACCTGAGGGGCTCAGTAACAGGCTTGGTATTCTACCTGAGGGGCTCAGTAACAGGCTTGGTGTTCTACCTGAGGGGCTCAGTAACAGGCTTGGTGTTCTACCTGAGGGGCTCAGTAACAGGCTTGGTGTTCTACCTGAGGGGCTCAGTAACAGGCTTGGTGTTCTACCTGAGGGGCTCAGTAACAGGCTTGATATTCTACCTGAGGGGCTCAGGAACAGGCTTGGTATTCTACCTGAGGGGCTCAGTAACAGGCTTGGTTTTCTACCTGGGGGGCTCAGTAACAGGCTTGATATTCTACCTGGGGGCTCAGGAACAGGCATGGTATTCTACCTGAGGGGCTCAGTAACAGGCTTGATATTCTACCTGAGGGGCTCAGTAACAGGCTTGATATTCTACCTGAGGGGCTCAGTAACAGGCTTGATATTCTACCTGGGGGCTCAGGAACAGGCTTGGTATTCTACCTGAGGGGCTCAGTAACAGGCTTGGTGTTCTACCTGGGGGCTCAGTAACAGGCTTTGATATTATACCTGAGGGGCTCAGTAACAGGTTTGGTGTTCTACCTGAGGGGCTCAGTAACAGGCCTGGTATTCTACCTGAGGGGCTCAGTAACAGGCTTGATATTCTACCTGAGGGGCTCAGGAACAGGCTTGGTATTCTACCTGAGGGGCTCAGGAACAGGCTTGGTATTCTACCTGGGGGCTCAGTAACAGGCTTGATATTCTACCTGGGGGGCTCAGGAACAGGCTTGGTATTCTACCTGAGGGGCTCAGTAACAGGCTTGGTGTTCTACCTGAGTGGCTCAGTAACAGGTTTGGTGTTCTGCCTGAGGGGCTCAGTAACAGGCTTGGTGTTCTACCTGAGGGGCTCAGTAACAGGCTTGATATTCTACCTGAGGGGCTCAGTAACAGGCTTGATATTCTACCTGAGGGGCTCAGTAACAGGCTTGATATTCTACCTGAGGGGCTCAGTAACAGGCTTGATATTCTACCTGAGGGGCTCAGTAACAGGCTTGATATTCTACCTGAGGGGCTCAGTAACAGGCTTGGTGTTCTACCTGAGGGGCTCAGTAACAGGCTTGGTGTTCTACCTGGGGGGCTCAGTAACAGGCTTGGTATTCTACCTGGGGGGCTCAGTAACAGGCTTGATATTCTACCTGGGGGCTCAGGAACAGGCTTGGTATTCTACCTGAGGGGCTCAGTAACAGGCTTGGTGTTCTACCTGGGGGGCTCAGTAACAGGCTTGGTATTCTACCTGGGGAGCTCAGTAACAGGCTTGGTATTCTACCTGAGGGGCTCAGGAACAGGCTTGGTATTCTACCTGAGGGGCTCAGTAACAGGCTTGGTGTTCTACCTGAGGGGCTCAGTAACAGGCTTGGTATTCTACCTGGGGGGCTCAGTAACAGGCTTGGTGTTCTACCTGAGGGGCTCAGTAACAGGCTTGGTATTCTACCTGAGGGGCTCAGTAACAGGCTTGGTGTTCTACCTGAGGGGCTCAGTAACAGGCTTGGTATTCTACCTGAGGGGCTCAGTAACAGGCTTGGTGTTCTACCTGAGGGGCTCAGTAACAGGCTTGGTATTCTACCTGAGGGGCTCAGTAACAGGCTTGGTGTTCTACCTGAGGGCTCAGTAACAGGCTTGGTATTCTACCTGAGGGGCTCAGTAACAGGCTTGGTGTTCTACCTGAGGGGCTCAGTAACAGGCTTGGTATTCTACCTGAGGGGCTCAGTAACAGGCTTGGTGTTCTACCTGAGGGGCTCAAATGAATTGATTGGCCATACAAGCATTGGAGAAGTCAACTGGCCAGTTTGGTCTTTGTGTCTGGGGAATACGATAGGGCATGCAGAGAGTTTGTCCATCCTCACAGGCAGGGTGAATAGAGACTGGCTTTATTACATTTCTGTGTGTGTTAGTGTCTAGTGTGTGTGTTTATTATGTGGTAGCAGGTGTCTGAGTGCTGTAGCTGGAGTCGTCAGTCAGACGTTCAGGACTATGCCACACACTCACACACTGTGAGAAAGAGAGTGAGCAGGAAGAGAGGGGTGATGTTCATCTGAGCTGGGAAAGAGATTTAGGAGAGATACCGTGAGAGGATATACCACGACAGAGCGGCAGGTACCCTAGCGGGTAAGAGCTTTGGGCAAGTAACCGAAAGGTCGCTGGTTCGAATCCATGAGCCGACCAGGTGAAAAAATGTGACAATGTGCCCTTGAGCAAGGCACTTAGCCTTAATTGCTTCTGTGGAGTTGCTGTGGATAAGAGTGTCTGCTAAATTATTACAATGTAAATGTAAAAATGAGGAGATACCACACAGAGAAATACACGGTGTACAGAGAGGAGAAAATGAAAGAGAAAAAACAAGAGGGAAAGAGAGGACAGGAGGAGGGAGACTGGTTGGCAGTGAGAAAAGTAGAGCTATTAATTGAAAGATGGAAAGAGAAATAGGGTAGGAGGCTGTTCCATGGAGTAGGCTAGATAAGATGCAACTCTTCTGTACACTGCTGGTGCATGGAGTAGCAGGGGGGGAGGGACTCTGCTGATTCATCAGCGTAGTACTCAGAGCCTCCTCCCCTTGCACTCACTCTCTCACACACAGACAGGAGAGAGAGGGAGAAAGAGAGGGTGGGAACAAGAGAGAGGGAGGGAGAAAGAGAGAGAGGGAACAAGAGAGAGGGAGGGAGAAAGAGAGAGAGGGAACAAGAGAGAGGGAGGGAGAAAGAGAGAGAGGGAACAAGGGAGAGGGAGGGAGAAAGCGATAAATTGTGCTGCACTGCTTTGAGTGCCTTGAGACTGAGTTGCTGTGCTTGCTGTGTCCTGTGTGTGTGTCTGGCTGCGGGCAATCAGATCTGAGCATTTCGCGGTCAGCGGCTTCGCCCTGCTTGGCCCCTGCTGATCCCCAGCAGGCCCTCCTCAGTCCCCCCCGGGTTCTCACCGGCCCCATGATGAAGGAGGAGGGAGCCCTGTGCCGTCGCCGCTTCTCAACGTGCGGCACGACCAGCTCGCCGCGACCCCCACACCCCGACGGACGCAAGCTCATCCGCAACGCTTCTTTCGGGGCTACAACGAGCTGTCGCCCTCTCGCTGCCAGGTGGGTGTGGTAGTTGAGGTGGTGTTGGACCCCTCACCCTTCCCTCCAGTCTGATGAGGAGCCTGCCCTGCCGCGGGCTCTTCCACACCCAGCTAGTTGTAGACTAGCTGTTGCTTTGAGTAGTACCCTCTGTACTGTCGCCAAGTGGCCTGTGTGCTTGTTCCCTATAAAGTCGTAACCCCTAGATACTGGTTGTAGACGGTGACTGTGCTGTTATTTGAAGGTCTATTGTCTTCTAGATGGACACTGAAGAAATATTGGAACTACAGGTACACTTTTGCTGTAGTGGTGTCCCTGTGGCAGAGTTACCTGTGTGCTTGTTCCCTGTAGAGACAGAGTCGTAACCCCAAGATACTGGTTGTGAACTGTGACTGTTATTTCAGATACTAATGTGCAGGAGGTTATTGTTTTCAGTGTACTGTCACAGTATTGGAGCTATTCTCTTGCTTGTCCTTTTTGCGTTGCCTGATGCAGATTCTGATGTTGAACCTGTCATATCTATTTCTTCTTAGAGTTTTGAATTCTTATATTAGACCATACATTTAATACATATTTTCCTTGTATAGAAATGTACTCGGTCATATGCAAACGTATTATATCGTACTCTGTAGCCCGAGTAACTGTGCGCTGCTTTGGAGTGGCCGTCCACCTGAGCGTGAGATCAGCAGAGCTTTCACAGAACGTCAAGTGAAGTGAATTAGACCTAAAGCTTCTGTAGTGAGTGTGATGTTTTTAACCTGTCAGCCTGTCAGCCTCCCAGCCACCGAGCCGACACAGCCTCCATTCATCTCTGTTGAAGACTGTCTAAGAAGCTCTCTCCCTGCCAGGAGAGGCGCAGGCTTTTCACAAAGATTGCCGATTCACCGGAGACAGCTGGTACAGGCTGGTTGCATTCTCTCTTTCTCTTCAGCCAAATGTAATCTCAATAAAAATAGGTACGTGACGCTATTTCCTTATTATCAACCAACATTACATTTAAGCATCAGGTTCATCAGGCTGTATATAGCTTAACCTATCATAAGTATATCTGCCATTTTGGAGACGATCTCCACACAGTTTCATCAGTAATCCAGCTTCTCTGCCAATAGACCCCCTCCTCTTTCAGGGTTACCTGGGGCTAGCTTCTCTAGCTTCCACAGGAGGTGCCAGTGAGGGGCCAATGACTCAGCAGATTAACCTGGGTGGCGGCCTATTAATAGACCAATCACGTGCACCAAAAAGACAGACAGAAAATATCAGTGTCCTAATAGCTCCTAGCCCACGACCACTCGTTTGAAATATTATCCTCCCCAAAGATGAAGTGGCTTTGTCTGGCCAGCAACACTGGCAGGGTAGCCGAGGAGGATCCGGTCCATGCCGACTGCCAATGAACACTCCCCTGTTTGTGTTTGTGTTTGTGTTGCTGTTGTTGATAGCCGTTGTTTGCAGGCTGAACATGAATTGGTTTTGGAGGTCATGAATGGGGAAATGGAGAAAGGGTGGAATTGCGGTGCTCTGCTAGCTCTGTTGACAACAGAATGGCAGTACGGATTTATTTTTAATGAACCTTTATTTAAGCAGGGAGTCAGGCTGAGACCACAATCTCTTTCGCAGATGATCCCTGCAGCAGATGAGCCCTGCAGCAGATGATCCCTGTAATTTGGATCACTCCTGGGTCAGAGTAACCATTGCAGCACGTCATTACAGGGGATGTATCCCAAATGGCACCCTATTCCCTATTAATTGGTCAAAAGTAGTGCACTATATGGGAATAGGGTGCCATTTGGGACCATTGCCATTCTCGCCATGTGATGACAGGCTGCATCGCTTTGCTTCCTTAAAGGGGTCATCTGCAGTTCAAACAGTAACAAAGAGGGCACCCCAGCACTGTTTTGGTAAGAATGCTGAGGGATGGGGCTGGAGAAATGGAACCACTCTCAAATTCATCGACAGAGCTGTGGATTCAAGGACAGCCCATTCATGAGATCAAAATGATAGTTTTTAACCTTGTCTTCTGTCTATACATCAGAAATTATAGTTTTCACTTCTTAGGGCGGGATCGATATGACAACAGCCAGTTGAGCCAAATTCAAAACAACAGAAATCTCATAATTAATTTTTGTTGTTAATCCCACCACAGTGTCCGATTTCAAATGGGCTTTACAGCGAAAGCACCACAAACGATTATGTTAGGTCAGAGCCAAGCCACAGAAAAACACAGCCACTTTTCCACCCAAAGAGAGGAGTCACAAAAAGCAGAAATAGAGATAAAATTCATCACTAACCTTTGATGATCTTCATCAGATGACACTCAAAACATGTATGTTTTGTTTGATAAAGTTCATATTTATATAAAAAAAACTCTCAGTATACATTGGTGCATTATGTTCAGTAGTTCCAAAAACATCCGTTGATTTTGCAGAGAGCCACATCAATTTACAGAAATACTCATTATAAATGTTGATGAAAATACAAGTGTTATGCATGGAACCTTAGATACACTTCTCCATAATGCAACCGCTGTGTCAGATTTCAAAAAAGCTTTACGGAAAAAGCAAACCATGCAATAATCTGAGAACGGCGCTCAGAGAACAAATATAAATATCCGCCATGTTGGAGTCACCAGATGTCAGAAATAACATTATAAATATTCACTTACCTTTTGATGATCTTCATCCCAGTTCCACAATAAATGTTTGATTTGTTCGATAATGTCCATTTATGTCCAAATAGCTACTTTTGTTGGCGCGTTTGGTAAACAAATCAAAACTCACGAAGCGCGTTCACTAGTTGCAGACAAAATTTCAAAAGTTCCGTTACAGTCCGTAGAAACTTGTCAAACGATGTATGGAATCAATCTTTAGGATGTTTTTAACATAAATCTTCAATAATCTTCCAACCGGAGAATTCCTTTGTCTTCAGAAAAGCAAAGGAACGGAGATACCTCTCATGTGAAATGCGTGTCACCAGTGCGTGACTGCTGGCAGACCTCTGACTCATTCCCCTCTCATTCAGCCCCCTTCATTGTAGAAGCATCAAACAAGTTTCTAACGGCTGTTGACATCTAGTGGAAGCCTTAGGAAGTGCAAATGACCAAAATCCCACTGTATGGGGGCTGAGTTGAAAATCGACCAACTTCAGATTTCTCAGGTTTTTGCCTACTATTCTGAGTTCTGTTATACTCACAGACATCATTCAAACAGTATTAGAAACTTCCGAGTGTTTACTATCCAAATATACCAATAATATGCACATATTAGCATCTGGGACTGAGGAGCAGGCAATTTACTCTGGGCACCTTATTCATCCAAGCTACTCAATACTGTCCCCCAGCCATAAGAAGTTTTAACCTTGTCTTCTGGCTATACATCAGAACCCAAAATATTATATTTGTGGTTCTGATGGGGTAAGACAGTTGAACTATGCTCATGAGGTATTTGTACATTTATATCCTTCAACAATCAATGGACACATACTCATTCAAGGGTTTTTCTTTACTTTTACATTTTTCTACATTGTATAATAATAGTGAAGACCTCAAAACTATTAAGAAACACATGTAATAACCAAACTAGTGGTAAACAAATCAAAATATACTTTATTTTTGAGATTATTCAAAGTAGCTACCCTTTGCCATGATGACAGCTTTGCACACTCTTGGTGTCTTCACTATTATTCTACAATGTAGAAAATAGTACAAATAAATGAGTAGTTGTGTCCAAACTTTTGACTGGTACTGTATATCATTAATCCAGCAGATTTCCTGTTTATTTTCCATTTAGCAAAGGAAATGTGTATTTTAACCCTCCCACTGTCCTGTGGATGTGGCACAATGACCTAAATGGTGCAACAGGTTTTAGGAGCAATACCGGTCGCTTTAAAAACTCCCGAGATTGCTACATGCCTGCCTCCCACTGTAGCACTGCACCATGCTATCCCACTGTAGCACTGCACCACTCTATCCCACTGTAGCACTGCACCATGCTATCCCACTGTAGCACTGCACCATGCTATCCCACTGTAGCACTGCACCACGCTATCCCACTGTAGAACTGCACCATGCTATCCCACTGTAGCACTGCACCATGCTATCCCACTGTAGCACTACACCACTCTATCCCACTGTAGCACTGCACCATGCTATCCCACTGTAGCACTGCACCATGCTATCCCACTGTAGCACTGCACCACGCTATCCCACTGTAGAACTGTCCACGATATCCCACTGTAGCACTGCACCATGCTATCCCACTGTAGCACTGCACCATGCTATCCCACTGTAGCACTGCACCACGCTATCCCACTGTAGAACTGCACCATGCTATCCCACTGTAGCACTGCACCATGCTATCCCACTGCTAGCACTGCACCATGCTATCCCACTGTAGCACTGCACCACGCTATCCCACTGCTCCCGCACTGCACCCTGTTGCTATCCCACTGTAGCACTGCACCACGCTGCTGCTCCATCCCACTGTAGCACTGCACCATGCTATCCCACTGTGCTGCACTGCACCATGTTCTGCCCACCTGTAGCACTGCACCATGCTGCCCACTGTCCATCCTGCTCTGCACTGCACCATCCTGCTATCCCCACTGGACAAAATTAAGAACATGAAATTTTTTCCTGTTAGTAATCTGGTTTTCTGATTGAGATTGTCAAATGATATCATGCAGATTATAGCCAACTGGTCTCTGTTACATCCAGGGAAAGATGGCATATTTAGTTTGTTATCTGGTCAGATTACAACCAGATAGAGTGCTTATTTTTCTGGTTGTGAAATAGACTGTTTGCCAAAATATGTCTTATTGACATCATTGCCCACTTTGGCACACAGCTCCGTTCTGCTCCATCCTGCTCCGTTCTGCTCCATCCTGCTCCCATTCTGCTCCATCCTGCTCCCGTTCTGCTCCATCCTGCTCCCGTTCTGCTCCATCCTGCTCCGTTCTGCTCCATCCTGCTCTGTGCTGCTCCATCCTGCTCCGTTCTGCTCCATCCTGCTCTGTGCTGCTCCATCCTGCTCTGTGCTGCTCCATCCTGCTCTGTGCTGCTCCATCCTGCTCCGTTCTGCTCCATCCTGCTCCGTTCTGCTCCATCCTGCTCCGTGCTGCTCCATCCTGCTCCCGTTCTGCTCCATCCTGCTCCGTGCTGCTCCATCCTGCTCCGTTCTGCTCCATCCTGCTCTGTGCTGCTCCATCCTGCTCCCGTTCTGCTCCATCCTGCTCTGTGCTGCTCCATCCTGCTCCGTGCTGCTCTGTGCTGCTCCATCCTGCTCCGTTCTGCTCCATCCTGCTCCCGTTCTGCTCCATCCTGCTCTGTGCTGCTCCATCCTGCTCCGTGCTGCTCTGTGCTGCTCTATCTACCACCAAAATGGTGGTGGTGACCTTGTTGCCATGGCAAATGTAAAGCAAGCAGCATACCTGACTGCACACTGATTTATGCCCCCAAAACTCAAAATTGATGCTTTTTCCTCGTGCGTATAGCAGGTAATATTTTCACCCTTCCCCAATTGTTGTCAGGCCAGCTGTTGCTAGGGAACCTTTCGGTTCTTCCCGAAAACATGGCGACAGTGTCAGTGTTCATCAAAGCTGTAATGCCGTGTGTGTGTGTGTGTGTGCGTGTGTGTGTGTGTGTGTGTGTGTGTGTGTGTGTGTGTGTGTGTGTGTGTGTGTGTGTGTGTGTGTGTGTGTGTGTGTGTGTGTGTGTGTGTGTGTGTGTGCACTCCATCCATAGACATGACAAAAACACACACAATGTACACTTCACTGTCTTATATAATGATCCATCCCTAAAGATCATCATATCTGTTGTTCAGGGTGTAAATACGGTGCCATGCCACCCCCTCACAGCATCATGGTACGAACCGTCTCACTGGGACTGGATGGAAAAAGGATGTTTGCGGTTGGTTCCACAGAAACATCTTCATAGGGGTGTTTATATTCCCTTTAGTTATGGAGAAGTGGGAACAAAGAACTCTGACTGTTGAAATGTTATTTTGGTTAGCGTTGGTACACCCTCAGTGGGTAGTCAGAAACCACAAGTATCCGTTTTCAGGGGAAAGCAGAGAACAGGTGAAGCCTGAACTTTTGCTTCGGTTTCAGCTGACAAACGACAAACAAACAAATGTCACTGTTGAAAAGCCATTTTGGTTAGAATTGGTTTGTGTTGGTTAGCATTGGTTTGTGTTGGTTAGCATTGGCTTTCTTGGTTTCTTGTCAGCCTAAGTTCTAGGTTTATGTAGGGTGAATGTTGAGTGTTTCTTTAGAGGAAAAGCAGAGAGAAATGTGAAGCATAAGACCTTGTCCCCCAAAGATATAATGATCCTATTGTGAAATAATTTATTTTAGCATGTCAATCTTGGTGGGGCAAACTGCCAGCAAAGCCTTTACACAGCACAGCACAACAATAAACAATACATTAATTGCACTACAACGGTGACAAACAGTTCCCACAAACTGTTAGGGCCTACATAAAACTATCCCAACAGCAGAGCTTTCTTTTCAGCACCATGGAGTGAATCCTTACCACTGCTACACCTGGCTCTCAGCGGAGCCTTGTACATCAAAACATATCAGCTATTTACTGTTTTTTTTAAACTATGGAGTAAGGGGACGATGAGCGGATAAAAGGCCATGTGTAATTTCGATTTTAAGACATTCAATAGCGAGCTAGGAAGGACATAGTCAAAATAACTATTTGTTCAGCACTTCTGAAATCTGTTGCTGTACATTTCAAAACATGGGCTGTTTTACAGTATTCTCCCTGTACACCAAGTCAAAACCATAGGATAAATGAAGGAGCATATCAGCAGACAATGAAAGGTCGTACAATATTCAATGATTACATATCTCTAAAACAGGCTATAGGCTACATGTCACGGACGTGTGGAGAGACGGACCAAGGCGCAGCGTGATTAAAGTTCCACATCTTTATTTTAGTGAAACTTTTCAAACAAAACCAGAAACAAACAACGACCGTGCAGTACTGAGGTGCAACATGCACTAACTCAAAAACAATATCCCACAAACACAGGTGGAAAAACGGCTACCTAAATATGATCCCCAATTAGAGACAACGATTACCAGCTGCCTCTAATTGGGAACCATACCAAGCACACCAACGTAGAAATATGAAAACTAGAATACCACATAGAAATTATAAACTACACAACCCCTAGTCACGCCCTGACCTACTACACCAGAGAGAAAACAAGGGCTCTCTATGGTCAGGCGTGACACTACATGTGGATATCCAAGTCAGAACAGTAGGCTGTTGAGGCACTTGGGCACCTAACAGCTTACTACACAACATTCACTTAGTATTACTTTCTTAGCTACAGTATACATATATCCCTGGCGTGTTACATCATTTATGCAGCAACATACAATACATTTTTGGGCTCCCCTTGTTGTGCTGTGCTCACTTGATTAGGAAGGTGGCGCAGCGGTCCTTCGTGGGCAAATTTTGTCATCAAACTTGTAACTCTATGGCAGCACCCAAGGGGCTTGAATTTTCAAGCTCTACCCGTAGATTTTGCAGTGATTTAGTGTCCCCATGAGTGACAGAACACTAAGCCAATCACAGCACAACTAGAGAATGTTGTGTTGTGTCGTGGCTTTGCTGGCATGCATCGGGAAAAATAAAATAGGGGAGTTTGCCCCACCAATAGAATATAATGGTTTGAAACCTTGAAGGTTTTACTACATTACATTTACATTTAAGTCATTTAGCAGACGCTCTTATCCAGAGCGACTTACAAATTGGTGCATTCACCTTATGACATCCAGTGGAACAGCCACTTTACAATAGTGCATCTAAATCTTTTAAGGGGGGTGAGAAGGATTACTTTATCCTATCCTAGGTATTCCTTAAAGAGGTGGGGTTTCAGGTGTCTCCGGAAGGTGGTGATTGACTCCGCTGTCCTGGCGTCGTGAGGGAGTGTGTTCCACCATTGGGGAGCCAGAGCAGCGAACAGTTTTGACTGGGCTGAGCGGGAACTGTACTTCCTCAGTGGTAGGGAGGCGAGCAGGCCAGAGGTGGATGAACGCAGTGCCATTGTTTGGGTGTAGGGCCTGATCAGAGCCTGGAGGTACTGAGGTGCCGTTCCCCTCACAGCTCCGTGGCAAGCACCATGGTCTTGTAGCGGGATGCGAGCTTCAACTGGAAGCCAGTGGAGAGAGCAGAGGAGCGGGGTGACGTGAGAGAACTTGGGAAGGTTGAACACCAGACGGGCTGCGGCGTTCTGGATGAGTTGTAGGGTTTAATGGCACAGGCAGGGAGCCCAGCCAACAGCGAGTTGCAGTAATCCAGACGGGAGATGACAAGTGCCTGGATTAGGACCTGCGCCGCTTCCTGTGTGAGGCAGGGTCGTACTCTGCGGATGTTGTAGAGCATGAACCTACAGGAACGGGCCACCACCTTGATGTTAGTTGAGAACGACAGGGTGTTGTCCAGGATCACGCCAAGGTTCTTAGCGCTCTGGGAGGAGGACACAATGGAGTTGTCAACCGTGATGGCGAGATCATGGAACGGGCAGTCCTTCCCCGGGAGGAAGAGCAGCTCCGTCTTGCCGAGGTTCAGCTTGAGGTGGTGATCCGTCATCCACACTGATATGTCTGCCAGACATGCAGAGATGCGATTCGCCACCTGGTCATCAGAAGGGGGAAAGGAGAAGATTAATTGTGTGTAGTCTGCATAGCAATGATAGGAGAGACCATGTGAGGTTATGACAGAGCCAAGTGACTTGGTGTATAGCGAGAATAGGAGAGGGCCTAGAACAGAGCCCTGGGGGACACCAGTGGTGAGAGCGCGTGGTGAGGAGACAGATTCTCGCCACGCCACCTGGTAGGAGCGACCTGTCAGATAGGACGCAATCCAAGCGTATATATTATAATATACATATATATATATATGCGTATATATATAATACTACATATTGTGAGGCCTGTCTTGCCTTGCTTCAAAGTTGCCAAAATCCAACCAAACGTGCAGGCAATAATTTATATAGACTTCCATGTGCCATTGTAACCAGTAGCCTATTTCTCTCATGTTCTATTGTGTTTCAAATAAACTTTCTTTCTTTCATTGTGCGGTAGCCAAAGACACAATCCTGTTATATTATCAACCCAGGCTGGTTGCCTTTAGATCTCCCTCTTTCCACATTTCTAACTGATATTTTCATCTCTGCCTCATGAAACCGCGTGCATGTATGGTGTGCTTTTGACTGTTTTCCGCTAATTGCGTTATGGAGTGAACATTCGCGCAAAGCTTACTACGTTTATAATGTGAAGAAAAAATATATCCCTAACGATCTGTTGCATGAACATCTTTGCTTTTTAACGTTTTTTGGGATGTATCCTAGGCCTACTGGTTGTATGAATTTGGGATCTATCGTCCCACGACGGCCCCAGTCTGTTTAGAATAGGCTATTTCTTTCTCACACAGAACGACAAGCTGACCATTATAATAGATCAACTTTTCCACTTTGGGGGATAGTAGACTAACATAGGCAAATGAGTCAAGTGATCCATTGCTGGTCTTGTTTGCTGAGGAAAAGTAGATATCTTCAAAGTGCACATCTGAATTGGGTAAGAAGGAGGCACCCCGTTGCATCCTGGATCATGTTCTCTGAAGATGAATAATCATCAACGAAATGTGATTTCTGTCCTTCTGAACTCCGTGGGTCGACATCCTAATCAGGTTAGCACCGCACCCAATGCATGTCCGGTCATTTAAAATGCTGCCGGTCAAAAACCCTGACACACACACACACACGCACGCACACACAAAAGATGCCTAATCTGAAACTCCTCAGCCAAATAACCAAACATCCCTCCCATGTCCAATATCCTTAAAGGGAGGTGATATATTAAATGGATTTAATTTGAATGAATAAACATTGTCTGGTCCTGCTAGACAGTTGACTCAACCTATCCAGACAGACAGTCTTCATTTAACAAGGTAGATGGATGACAGTAAGGTTTACAGAGAGCTTTGTGTCAACCAGTCAGCCATTTCTCTCTAGCACATCTCTCCATAGAGCCTTCAGAATGAGAGCTTCCCAAGTGACACCCTATACTGATGTATTACACTGCTTTTGACCAGAGCTCTATCAAAAGCCACTTCATGTAATGTCCTATCTTTTCTTCTCCTTCCTTTTGCTCTGTCACTATTTATACCATCTCTCTCTCAATCCCTTCTCTGTTTCTCTCAGATGTTTGTTGCGGACTGTAGTGCCTTCAGTCAGGGCTCTGCTTGCATGTGTGACTGTAGGTGTTTACATCAACTAACTCAACTATCAACACTTGATGACATACTGCTGGGCACATCCAGTCAATACATTCAGGAGGTGGGTTCTAGGCAGATAGTAAAACGCATGCATCTTGGTAGCTACAACGAAGTACAGGACACCCTTAATTCATCACTACTCACACCAAACAAAACATTGTGTTAATTAGGGGCCACCTTAGCAAACGTTTCAAAACCAAATGCAGCAGAAGTCGAAAATTGCCTCTTTTTTTTTTTACCGGACATATACTACTAGTTCCTTCCGGTTTTACTCTGTTTTCTTCCATTTTGGTGTCTACTGAACAGGACCCAGCCAGGTGCACCTCTAACAAGGACACTGTATAGCCTTCTATAATTACTCCTCAGGGATAGAAGATAAACCAATGAGAAACATTTCATTGAATCACAGCCATGACTCAGAACATCAATAACATTTTAATAGGATCAACCCAAATGGCACTTTAGGGAATGGGGTGCCATTTGGGAGACAACATCTCTTACTGGTGAGACTGACGTTGAACATTTGATTTGCAGTTGTAGGCACCCTGATTTGACCTCTAACATCTGACCTTGTTTAGAACCAGAAAGACACCTGGCAAGAGGTCTAGTCATCGTAAACACATTAAAAACAGTTACAATGATCAATGACATGTTCTGCTATAAGAGCTTTACACTCAGACAGCATACTGCATGTAGCTTACTGACCCTTTTATAGGACTAATATAATGACACTGACTAGCCTTTTATAGGACTAATATAATGTAGTTTACTGACTAGCCTTTTATAGGACTAATATAATGTAGCTTACTGACTAGCCTTTTATAGGACTAATATAATGTAGCTGACTAGCCTTTTTATAGGACTAATATAATGTAGCTTACTGACTACCTATAGGACTAATATAATGTAGCTTACTGACTAGCCTTTTATAGACTAATATAATGTAGTTTACTGACTAGCCTTTTATAGGACTAATATAATGTCTAATGACTAGCCTTTTATAGGACTAATATAATGTAGCTCTGACTAGCCTTTATAGGACTAATATAATGTAGCTTACTGACTAGCCTTTTATAGGACTAATATAATGTAGCTTACTGACTAGCCTTTTATAGGACTAATATAATGTAGTTTACTGACTAGCCTTTTATAGGACTAATATAATGTAGCTTACTGACTAGCCTTTATAGACTAATATATCGTAGCTTACTGACTAGCCTTTTATAGGACTAATATAATGTAGCTTACTGACTAGCCTTTTATAGGACTAATAATGTAGCTTACTGACTAGCCTTTTTATAGGACTAATATAATGTAGCTTACTGACTAGCCTTTTATAGGACTAATATAATGTAGCTTACTGACTAGCCTTTTATAGGACTAATATAATGTAGCTTACTGACTAGCCTTTATAGGACTAATATAATGTAGTTTACTGACTAGCCTTTTATAGGACTAATATAATGTAGCTTACTGACTAGCCTTTTATAGGACTAATATAATGTAGCAGCTATCCTTTTATAGGACTAATATAATGTAGCTTACTGACTAGCCTTTTATAGGACTAATATAATGTAGCTTACTGACTAGCCTTTTGTAGGACTAATATAATGTAGCTTACTGACTAGCCTTTTATAGGACTAATATAATGTAGCTTACTGACTAGCCTTTTATAGGACTAATATAATGTAGCTTACTGACTAGCCTTATAGGACTAATATAATGTAGCTTACTGATTTTATAGGACTAATATAATGTAGCTTACTGACTAGCCTTTTATAGGACTAATATAATGTAGACTACTGACTAGCCTTTTTTTATAGGACTAATATAATATAGCTTACTGACTAGCCTTTTAATAATATAATGTAGCTTACTGACTAGCCTTTTACTAATATAATGTAGCACTGACTAGCCTTGTATAGTACTAATATAATGTAGTTTACTGACTAATAGGACTAATAAAATGTAGCTTAATGACTAGCCTTTTATAGGATTAATATAATGTAGCTTACTGACTAGCCTTTTATAGGACTAATATATTATAGCTTACTGACTAGCCTTTTTATAGGACTAATATAATGTAGCTTACTGACTAGCTTTTTTATAGACTAATATCCAATTTGTAAGTCGCTCTGGATAAAAGCGTCTGCTAAATGACTTAAATGTAAATGTAAATAATGTAGCTTACTGACAAGCCTTTTATAGGACTAATATAATGTAGCTTACTGACTAGCCTTTTATAGGACTAATATAATGTAGACTACTGACTAGCCTTTTATAGGACTAATATAATATAGCTTACTGACTAGCCTTTTATAGGACTAATATAATGTAGCTTACTGACTAGCCTTTTATAGGACTAATATAATGTAGCTTACTGACTAGCCTTTTATAGGACTAATATAATGTAGTTTACTGACTAGCCTTTTATAGGACTAATATAATGTAGCTTACTGACTAGCCTTTTTATAGGACTAATATAATGTAGCTTACTGACTAGCCTTTTATAGGACTAATATAATGTAGCTTACTGACTAGCCTTTTATAGGACTAATATAATGTAGCTTACTGACTAGCCTTTTTATAGGACTAATATAATGTAGCTTACTGACTAGCCTTTTATAGGACTAATATAATGTAGTTTACTGACTAGCCTTTTATAGGACTAATATAATGTAGCTTACTGACTAGCCTTTTATAGGACTAATATAATGTAGTTTACTGACTAGCCTTTTATAGGACTAATATAATGTAGCTTACTGACTAGCCTTTTATAGGACTAATATAATGTAGCTTACTGACTATCCTTTTATAGGACTAATATAATGTAGCTTACTGACTAGCCTTTTATAGGACTAATATAATGTAGCTTACTGACTAGCCTTTTGTAGGACTAATATAATGTAGCTTACTGACTAGCCTTTTATAGGACTAATATAATGTAGCTTACTGACTAGCCTTTTATAGGACTAATATAATGTAGCTTACTGACTAGCCTTTTATAGGACTAATATAATGTAGCTTACTGACAGCCTTTTATAGGACTAATATAATGTAGCTTACTGACTAGCCTTTTATAGGACTAATATAATGTAGACTACTGACTAGCCTTTTATAGGACTAATATAATATAGCTTACTGACTAGCCTTTTATAGGACTAATATAATGTAGCTTACTGACTAGCCTTTTATAGGACTAATATAATGTAGCTTACTGACTAGCCTTGTATAGTACTAATATAATGTAGTTTACTGACTAGCCTCTTATAGGACTAATAAAATGTAGCTTAATGACTAGCCTTTTTATAGGACTCATATAATGTAGCTTACTGACCCTTTTATAGTACTAATATAATGTAGCTTACTGACTAGCCTTTTATAGGACTAATATAATGTAGCTTACTGACTAGCCTTTTATAGGACTAATATAATATAGCTTACTGACTAGCCTTTTATAGGACTAATATAATGTAGCTTACTGACTAGCCTTTTATAGGACTAATATAATGTAGTTTACTGACTAGCCTTTTATAGGACTAATATAATGTAGCTTACTGACTAGCCTTTTATAGGATTAATATAATGTAGCTTACTGACTAGCCTTTTATAGGACTAATATAATGTAGCTTACTGACTAGCCTTTTATAGGACTAATATAATGTAGCTTACTGACTAGCTTTTATAGGACTAATATCCAATTTGTAAGTCGCTCTGGATAAAAGCGTCTGCTAAATGACTTAAATGTAAATGTAAATAATGTAGCTTACTGACAAGCCTTTTATAGGACTAATATAATGTAGCTTACTGACTAGCCTTTTTATAGGACTAATATAATGTAGACTACTGACTAGCCTTTTATAGGACTAATATAATATAGGACTATAGTACTAATATAATGTAGCTTACTGACTAGCCTTTTATAGGACTAATATAATGTAGCTTACTGGACTAATAGGACTAATATAATATAGCTTACTGACTAGCCTTTTATAGGACTAATATAATGTAGCTTACTGACTAGCCTTTTATAGGACTAATATAATGTAGTTTACTGACTAGCCTTTTATAGGACTAATATAATGTAGCTTACTGACTAGCCTTTTATAGGATTAATATAATGTAGCTTACTGACTAGCCTTTTATAGGACTAATATAATGTAGCTTACTGACTAGCCTTTTATAGGACTAATATAATGTAGCTTACTGACTAGCTTTTATAGGACTAATATCCAATTTGTAAGTCGCTCTGGATAAAAGCGTCTGCTAAATGACTTAAATGTAAATGTAAATAATGTAGCTTACTGACTAGCCTTTTATAGGACTAATATAATGTAGCTTACTGACTAGCCTTTTATAGGACTAATATAATGTAGACTACTGACTAGCCTTTTATAGGACTAATATAATATAGCTTACTGACTAGCCTTTTATAGGACTAATATAATGTAGACTACTGACTAGCCTTTTGTAGGACTAATATAATATAGACTACTGACTAGCCTTTTATAGGACTAATATAATGTAGACTACTGACTAGCCTTTTATAGGACTAATATAATGTAGCTTACTGACTAGCCTTTTTATAGGACTAGCATGTAGACTACTGACTAGCCTTTTATAGGACTAGCATGTAGACTACTGACTAGGCTTTTATAGGACTAGCATGTAGACTACTGACTAGCCTTTTATAGGACTAATATAATGTAGCCTACTGACTAGCCTTTTATAGGACTAATATAATGTAGCCTACTGGCTAGCCTTTTATAGGACTAGCATGTAGACTACTGACTAGCCTTTTTAGTGAGGACATTTGGTGATACATGATAAGACATCAATATTACCCAGTCCCTTAGTTTTATTTATTTATTTATTTATTTATTTTTACCTTTATTTAACCAGGTAGGCTAGTTGAGAACAAGTTCTCATTTGCAACTGCGACCTGGCCAAGATAAAGCATAGCAGTGTGAACAGACAACACAGAGTTACACATGGAGTAAACAATTAACAAGTCAATAACACAGTAGAAAAAATGGGCAGTCTATATACAATGTGTGCAAAAGGCATGAGGAGGTAGGCGAATAATACAATTTTGCAGATTAACACTGGAGTGATAAATGATCAGATGATCATGTACAGGTAGAGAGATATTGGTGTGCAAAAGAGCAGAAAAGTAAATAAATAAAAAAACTGTATAAAAACAGTATGGGAATGAGGTAGGTGAAAATGGGTGGGCTATTTACCTATAGACTATGTACAGCTGCAGCGATCGGTTAGCTGCTCGGATAGCTGATGTTTGAAGTTGGTGAGGGAAATAAAGTCTCCAACTTCAGCGATTTTGCAATGTTCCAGTCACAGGCAGCAGAGTACTGGAACGAAGGCGGCCGAATGAGGTGTTGGCTTTAGGGATGATCAGTGAGATACACCTGCTGGAGCGCGTGCTACGGATGGGTGTTGCCATCGTGACCAGTGAACTGAGATAAGGCGGAGCTTTACCTAGCATGGACTTGTAGATGACCTGGAGCCAGTGGGTCTGGCGACGAATATGTAGTGAGGGCCAGCCGACTAGAGCATACAGGTCGCAGTGGTGGGTGGTATAAGGTGCTTTAGTGACAAAACGGATGGCACTGTGATAGACTGCATCCAGTTTGCTGAGTAGAGTGTTGGAAGCCATTTTGTAGATGACATCGCCGAGTCGAGGATCGGTAGGATAGTCAGTTTTACTAGGGTAAGCTTGGCAGCGTGAGTGAAGGAGGCTTTGTTGTGGAATAGAAAGCCGACTCTTGATTTGATTTTCGATTGGAGATGTTTGATGTGAGTCTGGAAGGAGAGTTTGCAGTCTAGCCAGACACCTAGGTACTTATAGATGTCCACATATTCAAGGTCGGAACCATCAGGGTGGTGATGCTAGTCGGGCATGCGGGTGCAGGCAGCGATCGGTTGAAAAGCATGCATTTGGTTTTACTCGCGTTCAAGAGCAGTTGGAGGCCACGGAAGGAGTGCTGTATGGCATTGAAGCTCGTTTGGAGGTTAGATAGCACAGTGTCAATGACGGGCCGAAAGTATATAGAATGGTGTCGTCTGCGTAGAGGTGGATCAGGGAATCGCCCGCAGCAAGAGCAACATCATTGATATATACAGAGAAAAGAGTCGGCCGGAATTGAACCCTGTGGCACCCCCATAGAGACTGCCGGAGGACCGGACAGCATGCCCTCCGATTTGACACACTGAACTCTGTCTGCAAAGTAATTGGTGAACCAGGCAAGGCAGTCATCCGAAAAACCGAGGCTGTTGAGTCTGCCGATAAGAATATGGTGATTGACAGAGTCGAAAGCCTTGGCGAGGTCGATGAAGATGGCTGCACAGTACTGTCTTTTATCGATGGCGGTTATGATATCGTTTAGTACCTTGAGTGTGGCTGAGGTGCACCCGTGACCGGCTCGGAAACCAGATTGCACAGCGGAGAAAGGTACGGTGGGATTCGAGATGGTCAGTGACCTGTTTGTTGACTTGGCTTTCGAAGACCTTAGATAGGTAGGGCAGGATGGATATAGGTCTATAACAGTTTGGGTCCAGGGTGTCTCCTCCTTTGAAGAGGGGATGACTGCGGCAGCTTTCAATCCTTGGGGATCTCAGACGATATGAAAGAGAGGTTGAACAGGCTGGTAATAGGGGTTGCCAATGGCGGCAGATAGTTTCAGAAATAGAGGTCCAGATTGTCAAGCCCAGCTGATTTGTACGGGTCCAGGTTTTGCAGCTCTTTCAGAACATCTGCTATCTGGATTTGGGTAAAGGAGAACCTGGAGAGGCTTGGGTGAGGAGCTACGGGGGTGGAGCTGTTGGCCGAGGTTGGAGTAGCCAGGCGGAAGGCATGGCCAGCCGTTGAGAAGTGCTTATTGAAGTTTTCGCTAATCATGGGATTTATCGGTGGAGACCGTGTTTCCTAGCCTCAGTGCAGTGGGCAGCTGGGAGGAGGTGCTCTTGTTCTCCATGGACTTCACAGTGTCCCAGAACTTTTTGGAGTTGGAGCTACAGGATGCAAACTTCTGCCTGAAGAAGCTGGCCTTAGCTTTCCTGACTGACTGCGTGTATTGGTTCCTGACTTCCTGAACAGTTGCATATCACGGGGGCTATTCGATGCTATTGCAGTCCGCCACAGGATGTTTTTGTGCTGGTCGAGGGCAGTCAGGTCTGGAGTGAAACAAGGGCTGTATCTGTTCTTGGTTCTGCATTTTTGAACGGAGCATGCTTATCTAAAATGGTGAGGAAGTTACTTTTAAAGAATGACCAGGCGTCCTCAACTGACGGGATGAGGTCAATGTCCTTCCAGGATACCCGGGCCAGGTCGATTAGAAAGGCCTGCTCACAGAAGTGTTTTAGGGAGCGTTTGACAGTGATGAGGGTGGTCGTTTGACTGCGGCTCCGTGGCGGACACAGGCAATGAGGCAGTGATCTCTGAGATCCTGGTTGAAGACAGCGGAGGTATATTTGGAGGGCCAGTTGGTCAGGATGACATCTATGAGGGTGCCCTTGTTTACAGAGTTAGGGTTGTACCTGGTGGGTTCCTTGATGATTTGAGTGAGATTGAGGGCATCTAGCTTAGATTGTAGGACTGCCGGGGTGTTAAGCATATCCCAGTTTAGGTCACCTAACAGAACAAACTCTGAAGCTAGATGGGGGCGATCAATTCACAAATGGTGTCCAGGGCACAGCTGGGAGCTGAGGTTGGTCGGTAGCAGGCGGCAACAGTGAGAGACTTGTTTCTGGGAGAGTAATTTTCAAAATTAGTAGTTCAAACTGTTTGGGTATGGACCTGGAAAGTATGACATTACTTTGCAGGCTATCTCTGCAGAAGACTGCGACTCCGCCCCCTTTGGCAGTTCTATCTTGACGGAAGATGTTATAGTTGGGTATGGAAATCTCTGAATTTTTGGTGGCCTTCCTGAGCCAGGATTCAGACACGGCAAGGACATCAGGGTTAGCAGAGTGTGCTAAAGCAGTGAGTAAAACAAACTTAGGGAGGAGGCTTCTGATGTTGACATGCATAAAACCAAGGCTTTTCGATCACAGAAGTCAACAAATGAGGGTACCTGGGGACATGCAGGGCCTGGGTTTACCTCCACATCACCCGCGGAACAGAGAAGGAGTAGTATGAGGGCTAAAGGCTATCAAAACTGGTCGCCTAGAGCATTGGGGGCAGAGGATAAGAGGAGCAGGTTTCTGGGCATGGTAGAATATATTCAGGGCATAATGCGCAGACAGGGGTATGGTGGGGTGCGGGTACAGCAGAGGTAAGCCCAGGCACTGGGTGATGATGAGAGAGGTTGTATCTCTGGACATGCTGGTTGTAATGGGTGAGGTCACTGCATGTGTGGGAGGTGGGACAAAGGAGGTAACAGGGGTATGCAGAGTGGATCTAGGGGCTCCATTGTGAACTAAAACAATGATAACTAACCTGAACAACAGTATACAAGGCATATTGACATTTGAGAGAGACATACAGCGAGGCATACAGTAATTACAGGTGTTGAATTGGGAAAGCTAGCTAAAAACAGTAGGCGAGGCTAATCAGCTATCACAACAAACAGCAGGTAAAATGGCGTTGACTAGGCAACTGGGCCGACAGATAAACCAACAAGCAGAATGGAGTACCGTGATTAATGGACAGTCCAGCGTCGTCAGCTATGTAGTTCTTGAGTGTGTCATAAAAATAAAATAAAAATTAAAAGTAATAGCGATTCCGTATCACAGTGGGTGAGGCAGGTTTCCGGAAGGTATAAACCAAATAAAAAATCAAAAAGAGATAGAAAGTAAATGGGTTCAGAGTGTTTGGGATGCGGTGATTCAGATGGTTAGCAGGCCTGTGCTAACAAGCTAACAGTTCGTAGGCCCGGGCTAGACAAGCTAGCCGTTAGCAGGCGAATTAGCAAGCAGGGAGATAGCGAGGGCTAGGGAGTTAACCTTTGGGGACGTCGCGATGGGGTGAGTCTGTTTATTCCTCTTCATGCGGTGACATCGACAGACCGGTCGTGGGCCCGGGTAATTGTAGCCCAGGAGTATGCTACAGGTGCTCTAGTACGCTAGGTGAGCTGGAGACACAGCGATTCAGAAAGCTTGCGGGCCTTGGCCAGCAGATGGATCTTTGGCGATGTCGCAACGAAAAAGCCTGTTGAAACCACCTCGGACGATTATGTCGGCGGACCAGTCGTGATGGATCGAGGCGGGGCTCCGTGTCGGCAGTAAAGGGTCCAGGCCAATTGGCAAAAGAGGTATTGTTGGACCTCTTCGGCTAGTCGGGAGATGGGCTTAGCTCGAGGCTAGCTCAAGGCTAACTGGTGCTTGCTTTGGGACAGAGGCGTTAGCCAGGAGTAGCCACTCGGTTGCAGCTAGCTAGTTGCGATGATCCGGTGTAAGGTTCAGAGCTTGCGGTAGGAATCCGGAGATGTGGTAGAGAAAAAGCAGTCTGATATGCTCTGGGTTGATGTCGCGCTGGTGTCCTAGTTAGCTTTGAAGACCGCTAGCAGTGGCTAACTGAGTACTAGCTAGTTAGCTGGCTAGCTTCTGATGGGGTTCGGTTCTAAAGTAAAGTATAGAAAAAGCAGATCCATACCACATTGGGTGATGCGGGTTGCAGGAGAGTATATTCAGCTCTAGTTGGAAAGTGAGATTAAAATATGCGAAATATATACAGAAAAAAACGAGGAAAACTATATTTACACTATATTTACACCAGACAGGACGGGACAAGACAAAACACACATCCGACTGCTACGCCATCTTGGAATCTTGGAACCAGTGAGGACATTTGATAATACATGATAATACATCAATATTACCCAGTCCCTTAGTGAGGACATTTGATAATACATGATAATACATCAATATTACCCAGTCCCTTAGTGAGGACATTTGATAATACATGATAATACATCAATATTACCCAGTCCCTTAGTGAGGACATTTGATAATACATGATAATACATCAATATTACCCAGTCCCTTATTGAGGACATTTGATAATACATGATAATACATCAATATTACCCAGTCCCTTAGTGAGGACATGATGGTATGTGTTCAGTAAAAGGGCATTTGAAAATAAGTGATTGTGCTGATCCTGCGTGACCTCACTCACTCACATTTGATACACACACACAATACACACACACACACACACACACACACACACACACACAATACACACACACTGGGTCTTTCTCCATCCACACCATCCACACTCATCACAGAAGAAAGCCACTGTGGTCAGCACCTCTGGATTTAATGCTTGCTGCTAAACCACAGCTCACATTTAATCTCAGATCCCTTGTCAGGACAGACAGCCCATACACACCACACCACACACAGACTACATGACATCCCAATTCAGTCAATTATTTTAGGACAAACTTCTCCAAATTACATATTCCAGAGGGCAAGATATAGGCGCAGTAAATCAACTTCGATATAGGCCCATTTGAAATAAACTTCAGATATAGGCCCAGTTCCAAATCGACTTTGATATAGGCCCAGTCCCAAATCAACTCCTAGATATATTTGACCAGTCCCAAATCAACTTCTAGACATAGGCCCAGTCTCAAATCAACTTTGATATAGGCCCAGTCCCAAATCAACTCGATATAGGCCCAGTTGCAAATCAGCTCCTAGATGTATCACTAGCCACTTTAACTATGCCACTTTGTTTACTTTGTCTACATACTCATCTCATATGTATATACTGTAATACTCAATACCATCTACTGTATGCTGCTCTGTACCATCACTCATTCATATATCCCTTATGTACATATTTGATATCCCCTTACACAATGTGTATAAGACAGTAGTTTTGGACATTTGTTAGTTAGATTACTTTCTCCAAAAGAGGGCAAGATTGGTTATCACTGTATTTGATAATACTAGATAATACAAATCAATTTAGGCGCTACACACTCCACATTAACATCTGCTAACCATGTGTATGTGACAAATTAAACATTTGATTTGATTTGATATAGGCCCAGTTCCAATTCAGCCATTATTTTAGGACAAGATTCTCCAAAAGAGGGCAAGATATAGGCCCAGTCCCAAATCAACTCGATATAGTCCTAGATCCAAATCAGCTCCTAGATATAGGCCCAGTCCCAAATCAGCTCCTAGATATAGGCCCAGTTGCAAATCAGCTCAATAGATGTATCACTAGCCACTTTAACTATGCCACTTTGTTTACTTTGTCTACATACTCATCTCATATGTATATGACTGGTATGTGTTCGATACCATCTACTGTATGCTGCTCTGTACCATCACTCATTCATATATCCTTATGTACATATTCTTTATCCCCTTACACTGTGTATAAGACAGTAGTTTTGGAATTGTTAGTTAGATTACTTGTTGGTTATCACTGCATTTGTCGGAACTAGAAGCACAAGCATTTCGCTACACTCGCATTAACATCTGCTAACCATGTGTATGTGACAAATAAAATTTGATTTGATTTGATATAGGCCCAGTTCCAATTCAGCCATTATTTTAGGACAAGATTCTCCAAAAGAGGGCAAGATATAGGCCCAGTCCCAAATCAACTCGATATAGTCCTAGATCCAAATCAGCTCCTAGATATAGGCCCAGTCCCAAATCAACTCGATATAGGCCCAGTCCCAAATCAACTCCTAGCTCCCAGCCCATTTCCCCTGATAGATCTGAAAAGATCGGATGGGTGTATGCAACAGGGTTAAAGTGATGTAGGGGCTAGGAATTGAATTGGGATTGTGCTTCCGAGTGGCGCAGCGGTCTAAGGCACTGCATCTCAGTGGTTGAGGCGTCACTACAGAATCCAGGCTTTATCACAACCGGCCGTGATTGGGAGTCCCATAGGGTGGCACAGAATTGGCCCAGCTTTGGCTGGTGTAGGCCGTCGTTTTAAATAAGAATGTGTTCTTTAACTAACTTGCCTAGTTAAATAAAGGTTAAATAAAATGTAAATAAAAACAAGTTATTTAAGGGTATTTTAAACAGCACGTCAAATTTTTGAATGGTCTCTTTGTCCTGTTGTCTAAAGGAGAACTCACCAGACCCATTGTCAGTTTGCACAGTAAGCAAGCAGCCTTTTCATTTGCCGTTAGTTTGTTTTCTTTGTTTCTCTTTGTGTTGTAGTTACCAGCCGTTGGTGACTGACGGACGTCAGTTTTGCCCGTTTCTAAATGTAGAATCGGTTTGCAAGTTACGACCAGCACTCTGTTCAGAGGTGCTGATTAATCTCGGCCGGTGGATGCTCGACAATCCTAGCGGTCTGTCCGTGCCTTTAGTGTGTGTGTGTGTGTGTGTGTGTGTGTGTGTGTGTGTGTGTGTGTGTGTGTGTGTGTGTGTGTGTGTGTGTGTGAACTGTCTGTCTGCACAATAAGGCAGGCAAGATAGCAGTGAATAGGCTTTGAGTAGCCTGATTACCCAAGAGCCTCTCCTTCAAGCCTAAACTCATATCTCTCCTTTTCTCTCTCTCTCCCCTTTCTATGGGTGTTGGTAATGAGATGGTGTTCTTGCATAACCAATTTTCTTTTTGATGATGGAGGAGACAAACCCTAGAGTCTCACTGAGTGTGCCCCGACCCAACCCTAGTGCCTAGACCATATATTGGAGATAGGAAGGGTCCTTCTAAGTGCACTTGGGGCCCTTATCGACCTTGTCTCCATGGAGATGAGCTTGTTCAGTGGGTTCTGAGGATGTGTGGAGCCTGGAGGAGCCTCTCAAGGGCCCCTCTCCAGTCTGTCGTCTTTTCATCCCACGACATTGTCCTCGGATCTCCACAAAACGAGACATGTTGTTTAAAACGTCCATATATCCATGACATAGCGTTTTTAAAACGTTTTTGACAAACCCAACAGCAGCTTTTGATTCTGCTTGTGAGGCGATCAGTCTTGTAATAATCATTCTATTTCATAGGCCTAATACATATTGTACTTGTTGACAACCCTCAATAGTAGCTCTTGATTGTGCTGCGTATGTTGAGGTGGTTGTGGTAGGAGATCTCAGGAGACATATCATATGCCCTCATGTCTAATAGAATTGGTAGTCCATGAATCGTCTTCAGTATTTTATATTCATGGTATTGATGGTTATGAGAGCAGTCGTGGCCAAAAGAACACAAATATTAATTGCCAAAAAGTTTGCTGCTTCATTGTCTTTAGATATTTTTGTCAGATGTTACTATGGAATACTGAAGTATAATTACAAGCATTTCATAAGTGTCAAAGGCTTTTATTGATAATTACAAATAGTTGATGCAAAGAGTCAATATTTGCAGTGTTGACCCTTCTTTTTCAAGACCTCTGCAATCTGCCCTGGCATGCTGTCAATTAACTTCTGGGCCACATCCTGACTGATGGCAGCCCATTCTTGCATAATCAATGCTTGGAGTTTGTCAGAATTTGTGGGTTTTTGTTTGTCCACCCGCCTCTTGAGGATTGACCACAAGATCTCAATGGGATTAAGGTCTGGGGAGTTTCCTTGCCATGGACCCAAAATATCGATGGTTTGTTCCCCGAGCCACTTAGTTATCACTTTTGCCTTATGGCAAGGTGCTCCATCATGCTGGAAAAGGCATTGTTCGTCACCAAACTGTTCCTGGATGGTTGGGAGGAGTTGCTCTCAGAGGATGTGTTGGTACCATTATTTATTCATGGCTGTGAGTAAGCCCACTCCCTTGGCTGAGAAGCAACCCCACACATAAATGGTCTCAGGATGCTTTACTGTTGGCATGACACAGGACTGATGTCTTCTCCAGACAAGCTTTTTTCCGGATGCCCCAAACAATCGGAAACGGGATTCATCAGAGAAAATGACTTTACCCCAGTCCTCAGCAGTCCAATCCCTGTACCTTTTGTTTTTCCTGGAGAGAAGTGGCTTCTTTGCTGCCATCCTCCAAAAGTCTTTGCCTCACTGTGCGTGCAGATGCACTCACACCTGCCTGCTGTCATTCCTGAGCAAGCTCTGTACTGGTGGTGCCCCGATCCCACAGCTGAATCAACTTTAGGCGACGCTTCTGGCGCTTGCTTGACTTTCTTGGGCGCCCTGAAGCCTTCTTCACAACAATTGAACTGCTCTTCTTGAAGTTCTTGGATGATCCGAAAAATTGTTGATTTAGGTGCAATCTTACTGGCAGCAAGATCCTTGCCTGTGAAGCCCTTTTTGTGCAAAGCAATGATGACGGCACGAGTTTCCTTGCAGGTAACCATGATTGACAGAGGAAGAAGATTCTAGACACCACCCTCCTTTTGAAGCTTCCAGTCTGTTATTCGAACTCAATCAGCATGACAGAGTGAACTCCAGCCTTGTCCTCGCCAGCACTCACACCTGTGTTAACGAGAGAATCACTGACATGATGTCAGCTGGTCCTTTTGTGGCAGGGCTGAAATGCAGTGGAAATGTTTTTTGGGGGATTCAGTTCATTTGCATGGCAAATGCATGTTTATTGTTTACTCCATGTGTAACTCTGTGTTGTTGTCAGTTCACACTGCTATGCTTTATCTTGGCCAGGTCGCAGTTGTAAATGAGAACTTGTTCTCAACTAGCCTACCTGGCTAAATAAAGGTGAAATAAAATAAATAAAATAAAGAGGGACTTTGCAATTAATTGCAATTCATCTGATCACTCTTCATAACATTCTGGAGTACATGCAAATTGCCGTCATACAAACTGAGGCAGCAGACTAATATTTGTGTCGTTCTCAAAACTTTTGGCCACAACTGTAGAATCCATACCAGAGCATTGGCCTCTGATGCTCAACGTGTCCCTTCTCCACTTGTTAATGACGTAAGGTGCGTTTTACAGCGGGCATTAATTTGACACAGGTAAAGACAGGGGCCCTGTCTCTGTTTGTTTTACAGCAGGAGAGCTGCTTCGTGCTGGAGCCCAATGATTTGGAGCTTGTTACCACACTGATTTATCCTTGTAATACAGCAGTGGTGAGATCAGAAAGAGCAGTAAAGATCAGAACGAGCAGTAAATCTCTCCTCGTAAATTGTAATATATAGCATTGAGCGGTAGCTGTGATACCCTGCTGCTTTCCAGCCCAGGACTACAGTAGGCTATGAATGATTATCTACACCACTGCAGTCCATCTTTAAAAGCTTTAGAATTTCTCACTAATGGACCTTATCACAGAGTAACGGGTTGACTACTTAATAATCCCCTTAGTTTGAAGTTTGTCAACCGAAAGGCATTTAGCGATAAATCCCTGAAGAGGACCTGTCAAGTTCGACAGAATCTGTTAATGTCAGATCTCAGATCAGATGTTGACGTTGATCTATGCATTGTTTGGATCCAGGCTGGTTGTTTGAGCAGCTTAACCTTGGATATCTCTCATAGTCGTCTCTTAATGGCTGCACTGAGTACAGCAGATTGAGAACGTCCTCTCTCTCCTCGTGTTAGTGTTCTGGCAATCTGCTTTGGCACAGACAAGGTCCTATTTCTCTCTCTCTCTGTGTGTGTGTGTGTGTGTGTGTGTGTGTGTGTGTGTGTGTGTGTGTGTGTGTGTGTTGGCACCATGGGGCTGTGTCAATCACAGCTCATTTTCTATCAGATGTTGTCAATCTCACACCAGTGAATCAGAAACAACACTTTAAGACAGCTGTCATACTGATCAGCTTTTCAGACTGCTGAGATCTAGGATGCATCCCTATTCCCTATATAGTGCACTGCATTTTACCAGAGTCATATGGACCCTAAAGAGAATTTGGGACGCAATCCTAATGAATTATTCACAAGCTCCCTTGCTGTGGAACATGCAGGTGATTGAACTCACACATGTGGTGAACACAGTTGAACTTCCCCTACTTTCATCTTAGTGGGAGCGTTAGTGGGAACCTGGATTAGAATTAGTGGGCTATAAGGTTCTATTATCAGGGCCAGGTGTTTAGCCCCTGACAGAGAAATCCCATGTCATCTCTGAAAGTGCCGTAACTTTCCAAATGCCAATGTATCTTGTGGACTTGGTGAAGCCTGTCTCCTGTGGGCGTCATGTCGCTGTGTATACCATCTGCATCCTAAAAATCTGGTACCCTGTATATAGTGTGTAGGGAATAGGGTGTGATTTGGGACTTAGCCTGACTATCTGACTCATAAAACCAAACTAGGGCTGGGAACTGACCTCACGATACAATGTTACCACTATACCAAATATCTCCTACATCTGCACATTGATCTGGTACTGGTACTCCCTGTGTATGGCTCCACATAGATCTGGTACTCCCTGTATATAGCTCCACATTGATCTGGTACTCCCTGTATATAGCTCCACATTGATCTGGTACTCCCTGTATATAGCTCCACATAGATCTGGTACTCCCTGTATATAGCTCCACATTGATCTGGTACTCCCTGTATATAGCTCCACATTGATCTGGTACTCCCTGTATATAGCTCCACATAGATCTGGTACTCCCTGTGTATGGCTCCACATAGATCTGGTACTCCCTGTATATAGCTCCACATTGATCTGGTACTCCCTGTATATAGCTCCACATTGATCTGGTACTCCCTGTATATAGCTCCACATTGATCTGGTACTGGTACTCCCTGTATATAACTCCACATTGATCTGGTACTGGTACTCCCTGTATATAGCTCCACATTGATCTGGTACTCCCTGTATATAACTCCACATTGATCTGGTACTGGTACTCCCTGTATATAGCTCCACATTGATCTGGTACTCCCTGTATATAACTCCACATTGATCTGGTACTGGTACTCCCTGTATATAACTCCACATTGATCTGGTACTGGTACTCCCTGTATATAACTCCACATTGATCTGGTACTGGTACTCCCTGTATATAGCTCCACATTGATCTGGTACTCCCTGTATATAACTCCACATTGATCTGGTACTGGTACTCCCTGTATATAGCTCCACATTGATCTGGTACTCCCTGTATATAGCGCCACATTGATCTGGTACTCCCTGTGTATAGATCCACATTGATCTGGTACTCCCTGTGTATAGATCCACATTGATATGGTACTTCCTGTATATAGCTCCACATTGATCTGGTACTCCCTGTATATAGCTCCACATTGATCTGGTACTGGTGCTCCCTGTATATAGCTCCACATTGATCTGGTACTGGTACTCCCTGTATATAGCTCCACATTGATCTGGTACTGGTACTCCCTGTATATAGCTCCACATAGATCTGGTACTCCCTGTATATAGCTCCACATTGATCTGGTACTCCCTGTATATAGCTCCACATTGATCTGGTACTCCCTGTATATAGCTCCACATTGATCTGGTACTCCCTGTATATAGCTCCACATTGATATGGTACTGGTACTCCCTGTATATAGCTCCACATAGATCTGGTACTCCCTGTATATAGCTCCACATTGATATGGTACTGGTACTCCCTGTATATAGCTCCACATAGATCTGGTACTCCCTGTGTATGGCTCCACATAGATCTGGTACTCCCTGTATATAGCTCCACATTGATCTGGTACTCCCTGTGTATAGCTCCACATTGATCTGGTACTCCCTGTATATAGCTCCACATTGATCTGGTACTCCCTGTATATAGCTCCACATTGATATGGTACTGGTACTCCCTGTATATAGCTCCACATAGATCTGGTACTCCCTGTATATAGCTCCACATTGATATGGTACTGGTACTCCCTGTATATAGCTCCACATAGATCTGGTACTCCCTGTATATAGCTCCACATTGATCTGGTACTCCCTGTATATAGCTCCACATTGATATGGCACTGGTACTCCCTGTATATAGCTCCACATAGATCTGGTACTCCCTGTGTATGGCTCCACATAGATCTGGTACTCCCTGTATATAGCTCCACATTGATCTGGTACTCCCTGTGTATAGCTCCACATTGATCTGGTACTCCCTGTATATAGCTCCACATTGATCTGGTACTCCCTGTATATAGCTCCACATTGATCTGGTACTCCCTGTATATAGCTCCACATTGATCTGGTACTCCCTGTATATAGCTCCACATTGATCTGGTACTCCCTGTATATAGCTCCACATTGATCTGGTACTCCCTGTATATAGCTCCACATTGATCTGGTACTCCCTGTATATAGCTCCACATTGATATGGTACTGGTACTCCCTGTATATAGCTCCACATTGATCTGGTACTCCCTGTATATAGCTCCACATTGATATGGTACTGGTACTCCCTGTATATAGCTCCACATAGATCTGGTACTCCCTGTATATAGCTCCACATTGATCTGGTACTCCCTGTATATAGCTCCACATTGATCTGGTACTCCCTGTATATAGCTCCACATTGATCTGGTACTCCCTGTATATAGCTCCACATTGATCTGGTACTGGTACTCCCTGTATATAACTCCACATTGATCTGGTACTGGTACTCCCTGTATATAGCTCCACATTGATCTGGTACTCCCTGTATATAACTCCACATTGATCTGGTACTGGTACTCCCTGTATATAGCTCCACATTGATCTGGTACTCCCTGTATATAACTCCACATTGATCTGGTACTGGTACTCCCTGTATATAACTCCACATTGATCTGGTACTGGTACTCCCTGTATATAACTCCACATTGATCTGGTACTGGTACTCCCTGTATATAGCTCCACATTGATCTGGTACTCCCTGTATATAACTCCACATTGATCTGGTACTGGTACTCCCTGTATATAGCTCCACATTGATCTGGTACTCCTGGTACTGTATATAGCGCCACATTGATCTGGTACTCCCTGTGTATAGCTCCACATTGATCTGGTACTCCCTGTGTATAGATCCACATTGATATGGTACTTCCTGTATATAGCTCCACATTGATCTGGTACTCCTGTATATAGCTCCACATTGATCTGGTACTGGTGCTCCCTGTATATAGCTCCACATTGATCTGGTACTGGTACTCCTGGTACTGTATATAGCTCCACATTGATCTGGTACTGGTACTCCCTGTATATAGCTCCACATAGATCTGGTACTCCCTGTATATAGCTCCACATTGATCTGGTACTCCCTGTATATAGCTCCACATTGATCTGGTACTCCCTGTATATAGCTCCACATTGATCTGGTACTCCCTGTATATAGCTCCACATTGATATGGTACTGGTACTCCCTGTATATAGCTCCACATAGATCTGGTACTCCCTGTATATAGCTCCACATTGATATGGTACTGGTACTCCCTGTATATAGCTCCACATAGATCTGGTACTCCCTGTATATAGCTCCACATTGATCTGGTACTCCCTGTATATAGCTCCACATTGATATGGTACTGGTACTCCCTGTATATAGCTCCACATAGATCTGGTACTCCCTGTATATAGCTCCACATTGATCTGGTACTCCTGTATATAGCTCCACATTGATATGGTACTGGTACTCCCTGTATATAGCTCCACATTGATCTGGTACTCCTGTATATAGCTCCACATTGATCTGGTACTCCCTGTATATAGCTCCACATTGATCTGGTACTCCCTGTATATAGCTCCACATTGATCTGGTACTCCCTGTATATAGCTCCACATTGATCTGGTACTCCCTGTATATAGCTCCACATTGATCTGGTACTCCCTGTATATAACTCCACATTGATCTGGTACTGGTACTCCCTGTATATAGCTCCACATTGATCTGGTACTCCCTGTATATAGCTCCACATTGATCTGGTACTGGTACTCCCTGTATATAGCTCCACATTGATCTGGTACTCCCTGTATATAACTCCACATTGATCTGGTACTGGTACTCCCTGTATATAGCTCCACATTGATCTGGTACTCCCTGTATATAGCGCCACATTGATCTGGTACTCCCTGTGTATAGATCCACATTGATCTGGTACTCCCTGTGTATAGATCCACATTGATATGGTACTTCCTGTATATAGCCCCACATTGATCTGGTACTGGTACTCCCTGTATATAGCTCCACATTGATCTGGTACTGGTACTCCCTGTATATAGCTCCACATTGATCTGGTACTCCCTGTGTATAGATCCACATTAATATGGTACTCCCTGAATATAGCCCCACATTGATCTGGTACTCCCTGTGTATAGATCCACATTGATATGGTACTTCCTGTATATAGCCCCACATTGATCTGGTACTGGTACTCCCTGTATATAACTCCACATTGATCTGGTACTGGTACTCCCTGTATATAACTCCTCATTGATCTGGTACTGGTACTCCCTGTATATAACTCCACATTGATCTGGTACTGGTACTCCCTGTATATAACTCCTCATTGATCTGGTACTGGTACTCCCTGTATATAACTCCACATTGATCTGGTACTGGTACTCCCTGTATATAACTCCTCATTGATCTGGTACTGGTACTACCTGTATATAACTCCACATTGATCTGGTACTGGTACTCCCTGTATATAGCTCCACATTGATCTGGTACTGGTACTACCTGTATATAACTCCTCATTGATCTGGTACTCCCTGTGTGTAGCTCCATTCTTGTGTATTTATTTATTATTATAATTTTTAACTCTGCATCTTGGGAAAGGTTCGTAAGCAAGTATTTCACTATAAAGTCTACACCAATTGTATTTGGTTCATTTGATTTGATACTTATGTGCAAATACACTACTGGTCAAAGGTTCGAGAACACCTACTTATTCAAGGGTTTTTCTTTATTTTATTGTTTTCTACATCGTAGAATAATAGTGAAGACATCAAAACAATGAAATAACACATATGGAATCATGTGGTAACCAAAACAGTGTTAAATATAAAATGTATTTTGATTTGTTTGAGATTCTTCAAAGTAGCCACCCTTTGCCTTGATGACAGCTTTGCATACTCTTGGCATTCTCTCAACCAGCTTCATGAGGTAATCACCTGGAATGCATTTCAATTAACAGGTATGCCTTTTTAAAATATCATTTGTGTAATGTATTTCCTTTTTAATGCGTTTGAGCCAATCAGTTGTGTTGTGACAAGGTAGGGGGGTGTACAGAAGACGGCCCTACTAGGTAAAAGACCAAGTCCATATTATGGCAAGAACAGCTCAAATAAGCGAAAGAGAAATGACAGTCCAGCATTACTTTAAGATATGAAGGTCAGTTAATAAGGGACATTTCAAGAACTTTGTCAGTTTCTTCAAGTGCAGTCTCAAAAACCATCAAGCGCTATGATGAAACTGGCTCTCATGAGGACCGCCATAGGAATGATCGACACAGAGTTACCTCTGCTGCAGAGGATAAGTTCATTAGAGTTACCAGCCTAAGAAATTGCACCCCAAATAAATGTAACAGACACATCTCAACATCAACTGTTCAGAGGAGACTGTGTGAATCAGGCATTCATGATCGAATTGCTGCAAAGAAACCACTACCTAAAGGACACCAATAATAAGAAGAGACTTGCTTGGGCCAAGAAACATTAGCAATGGACATTAGAACGGTGGAAATTTGTCCTTTGGTCTGATGAGTCCAAATTTGAGATTTTTGGTTCCAACCACTGTGTCTTTGTGAGATTCAGTGTGGATGAATGGATGATCTCTGCATGTGAATTTCCCAACGTAAAGCATTAAGGAGAAGGTGTTATGGTGTGGGGATACGCCATCCCATCTGGTTTGCGCATAGTGGGACTATCATTTGTTTTTCAACAGGACAATGACTCAACACACCTTCAGGCTGGTTAAGGGCAATTTTACCAAGGAGAGTGATGGAGGGCTGTATCAGATGACCTGGCCTCCACAATCCCCCGACCTCAACCAAATTGAGATGGTTTGGGATTAGTCGGATTAGTGCTCAGCATATGTGGGAATTCCTTCAAGACTGTTGGAAAAGTATTCCAGGTGAAGCTAGTTGAGAGAATGCCAAGAGTGTGGCTAGTTGAATAATCTCAAAAATAAAATATATTTTGATTTGTTTAACCATTTTTTGTTTACTACATGATTCCATATGTGTTATTTCATAGTTTTGATGTCTTTACTATTATTCTACAATGTAGAAAATCTTAAATAAATCAAGAAAAACCCTTGAATGAGTAGGTGTTCTAAAACTTTTGACCGGTAGTGTACATGTATTGTGATTTTATATGTAGTGTGATTCGATACTGATTTTCCATCGATTTGATATTCCAAACATATTTCTCACCTTATGTCTGCTGCAGAAACAAGAGAGAGCATGAGAAAATGAGTTTCGATTGGTCAGGGAACTGAAAGTACTGAAAACATGTTGGCTCACTATTTCAAAAGAAGATGGAGAACAAGCTATAGGATGAAAAAAAACTCTTCCTACAGTAGCACAACTTTGAGTCAAATGTTGATGTATCATCCAAAATAATATTGTGATATGTAACTATACATTTTGTCCCACATCACTAATCCAAATGATATTATCAGTCTATAACTGTGTGCCTCTGTGTCTGTCCTTCCTGACTCTACGCTCATTACAAAATGGGCTGTGAGGATGGAGGCACTGGCCATTAAATATTCAGAGGGCCTGGAGCCTTCTGGTAAAGAGCAGGGCCTGTACACAGGGGACTGCTGCTGTTCTCTCACAACAGACACTTTAAAGGAGGAGCTCAGCTGTGGTTGGCTTGCTGGAAAGTACTCTCCATTTAGTCTGACCTTGCTGACGGAAGGTGGCTCTGGGGTAAAGTTTCGCCAAGGTACATATCTAGGATCAGTTTCCCCTTCACCAATCCGAACCTTAACCATTAGTGGAGAAAATGCAAAACTGACCCAAGATCAGCGTCTAGGGAAACTTCACCCTACACCATTTCATTGCCTCAGGGACACATGGAGGGCGTTTGGGCTGATTGGTTTCTCTCTTTTCAGGTTTCGATCGGGGAAAGAAGATTCCCTGCCTCCGAAAGAGGACTCGTCTCACTCCATATCCAAGAGCAAGGTATGGTCCAAAAATACACCCCAGACCTCTCCTCTCACAGCTCTTTCTCCTTTCTCTCTTTACAGGATGTACAAGGACAGAAAACATACCCATCCACTCACTCTGAAGCAGAAACCTTTGAAATCGACTTTATTTCTTTGGCCAAAGTCCCCAACCATTAAAGCCTCATGCTTTACCATCAACTCTTTATGAGCAAGTAGTAGAGGAGAGGAGAGGAGAGTAGGAAGGGAGGGTGCTGATGAAACCCATTTCAGTGTGTAAGACATAGTCCTAATGAGACCAGGGAGTAAAGGAGTTACTGTAAAAGAACAAGCCAACAATTTCAACCTCGCCACAGCTGTGAGCTTCATTCATTATTAATCACATGTACATCAAACCATCATCAAAAACAGAAACCCAACCATTCCAGGCCTCTCAACAGAACCCACTGTTCAACTTCCAATGAGAACTAAGGCCAAGGGTTGCAAAATTCTGGTTAATTCCCCAAACATCCAAGGTTTTATAGAAATCCTGGTTGGTGAATTCCATTGAATAGGAGAGAGAAAGAGAGGAGAGTGTGCTGAAATAGCAGTGGGCTGGATTTGAACCCACGCTACAATGGTATATTTGTTCTATAGGCAGCGGCTGTTCTGTTTTTCCAATAATAAAACAGTGACAGCATAAATATATACATAAATACCAGTTCTCTTTACTCCAGTCCTCTCCTCTTTACTCCAGTCCTCTCCTCTTTACTCCAGTCCTCTGCTCTTTACTCCAGTCCTCTCCTCTTTACTCCAGTCCTCTCCTCTTTACTCCAGTCCTCTGCTCTTTACTCCAGTCCTCTGCTCTTTACTCCAGTCCTCTGCTCTTTACTCCAGTCCTCTCCTCTTTACTCCAGTCCTCTCCTCTTTACTCCAGTCCTCTGCTCTTTACTCCAGTCCTCTGCTCTTTACTCCAGTCCTCTGCTCTTTACTCCAGTCCTCTCCTCTTTACTCCAGTCCTCTCCTCTTTACTCCAGTCCTCTCCTCTTTACTCCAGTCCTCTGCTCTTTACTCCAGTCCTCTCCTCTTTACTCCAGTCCTCTCCTCTTTACTCCAGTCCTCTCCTCTTTACTCCAGTCCTCTGCTCTTTACTCCATTCCTCTCCTCTTTACTCCAGTCCTCTCCTCTTTACTCCAGTCCTCTACTCTCTCCTCTTTACTCCAGTCCTCTCCTCTTTACTCCAGTCCTCTGCTCTTTACTCCAGTCCTCTCCTCTTTACTCCAGTCCTCTGCTCTTTACTCCAGTCCTCTCCTCTTTACTCCAGTCCTCTCCTCTTTACTCCAGTCCTCTCCTCTTTACTCCAGTCCTCTCCTCTTTACTCCAGTCCTCTACTCTCTCCTCTTTACTCCAGTCCTCTCCTCTTTACTCCAGTCCTCTGCTCTTTACTCCAGTCCTCTCCTCTTTACTCCAGTCCTCTGCTCTTTACTCCAGTCCTCTGCTCTTTACTCCAGTCCTCTCCTCTTTACTCCAGTCCTCTCCTCTTTACTCCAGTCCTCTCCTCTTTACTCCAGTCCTCTCCTCTTTACTCCAGTCCTCTCCTCTTTACTCCAGTCCTCTCCTCTTTACTCCAGTCCTCTGCTCTTTACTCCAGTCCTCTCCTCTTTACTCCAGTCCTCTGCTCTTTACTCCAGTCCTCTCCTCTTTACTCCAGTCCTCTCCTCTTTACTCCAGTCCTCTCCTCTTTACTCCAGTCCTCTACTCTCTCCTCTTTACTCCAGTCCTCTCCTCTTTACTCCAGTCCTCTGCTCTTTACTCCAGTCCTCTCCTCTTTACTCCAGTCCTCTCCTCTTTACTCCAGTCCTCTGCTCTTTACTCCAGTCCTCTGCTCTTTACTCTAGTCCTCTCCTCTTTACTCCAGTCCTCTCCTCTTTACTCCAGTCCTCTCCTCTTTACTCCAGTCCTCTCCTCTTTACTCCAGTCCTCTCCTCTTTACTCCAGTCCTCTACTCTCTCCTCTTTACTCCAGTCCTCTGCTCTTTACTCCAGTCCTCTACTCTCTCCTCTTTACTCCAGTCCTCTCCTCTTTACTCCAGTCCTCTACTCTCTCCTCTTTACTCCAGTCCTCTCCTCTTTACTCCAGTCCTCTCCTATGCTCTGCTCTCCTCTCCCCCCCTCTCCTCTACCTAGCAGTTTTTTTCTGAGCCGTTAAGTGGCCCTGCCTCATGAAGTTCTCCCCCTGCTCTCTCTGTCTACTCTCTGCTAATAGAACTCTATTAGGCCCTGGCTTCAGCTAAGAGTCATGCCTGTGTAGAATCCAGCTCCTTGGTTAGCGTTAGCCAAGCTAGCGCAGGACTAAACAAAGGGCTTGACAGGCTGAGCAGGGCATAAGGTAAGGCCCACAGCGTTGTTCGTGGTAGCCTCAACTGAGACTGCTATTACTATTGCAGGACTTCCATTGGGGGCTGTTATCATGGTGGTGGTATCAGAGGCCTGTTGTTTTCTTCCAGGTGTCAGGATACTCTCTAGGCTCCTTTATTGACATTCACTTCAGAAGCCAAAAACGCCAAGGGTGCCTCCAGACACCAGATGAGTGTGTGTGTACCTGGTATGATCGGGTAAATCAATCTGACTGGTGCTAAAGTTTGAGTGGCGCCCAGACAACTCTAATACAGCAGTCTATTGGATGGGAATAATGATTTCCCAGGGACTCAAAGTGCTTTACATAGTAAGAGGGGTAACTCACCTCATCCAACCGCCAATGTGTAGCACCCACCCACCTCATTTGGAGCCAGACAGCTCCCCAGTTTGGGCCAGACAGATCCCCAGTTTGGGCCAGACAGATCCCCAGTTTGGGCCAGACAGCTCCCCAGTTTGGACCAGACAGCTCCCCAGTTTGGGCCAGACAGCTCCCTAGTTTGGGCCAGACAGATCCCCAGTTTGGGCCAGACAGATCCCCAGTTTGGGCCTGACAGCTCCCCAGTTTGGACCAGACAGCTCCCCAGTTTGGGCCAGACAGCTCCCTAGTTTGGGCCAGACAGCTCCCCAGTTTGGGCCTGACAGATCCCCAGTTTGGGCCTGACAGCTCCCCAGTTTGGACCAGACAGATTCCCAGTTTGGGCCAGACAGCTCCCCACATGCTCATCACATCCAGTAATACAGTAAGACTTCTGTCCTAGTGTCACCAGATGGAAACTGTTTGTCTCAGGTTAGAAGGGTACTAGTGAGCCATTCCCAGCTGACTATACGCTCACTTCCTCCTCCATGTCTCCACAGTCAGAGTCCAAGCTCTACAATGGCTCTGACAAGGATGTCTCGTCGTCCGGTAACAAGCTCACCAAGAAGGAGTCGCTCAAGGTAAGTAGGGAGACTTACAGCAGAGACCAGCCTAAGGATGATCTTATAGTAAGTAGCTTGTCAGAACGGCCCTGTTTCTGTTGCGTGAGGCAGCTTGATGTAGAAGTACAACCCCTGGACAGGACTCTAGACATTAGGGGAAACACTGTAGCGTGATGTTTGTGTGTGGCCCCTGCAGGTACAGCTAGGGCAAACACTGTAGCGTGATGTTTGTGTGTGGCCCCTGTAGGTACAGCTAGGGCAAACACTGTAGCGTGATGTTTGTGTGTGGCCCCTGCAGGTACAGCTAGGGCAAACACTGTAGCGTGATGTTTGTGTGTGGCCCCTGCAGGTACAGCTAGGGCAAACACTGTAGCATGATGTTTGTGTGTGGCCCCTGCAGGTACAGCTAGGGCAAACAGTGTAGCGTGATGTTTGTGTGTGGCCCCTGCAGGTACAGCTAGGGCAAACACTGTAGCGTGATGTTTGTGTGTGGCCCCTGCAGGTACAGCTAGGGCAAACAGTGTAGCGTGATGTTTGTGTGTGGCCCCTGCAGGTACAGAAGAAGAACTACCGTGAGGAGAAGAAGAGAGCCACCAAGGAGCTCCTCAGCACCATCACAGACCCCTCTGTTATTGTCATGGCTGACTGGCTCAGGTTCGACTTGCCCTGCTTCTTGTTTCTGGACTGTACACAACGTGGGCAATGTGCTGCAATTACTTGAATATTACTTTACATGCAACAAACTATAAAGCCATAAGAATCTGCTATAATCTATTGAAGTTTCTCCAGAATTTTCACAAGTGCCCTTGTTGATAGAAGTTTCAACAAAATAAATATATATTTGAACATAGTTTATTAGACATGATGATATTTGGTGTATTTTATGTCTGAGTGTGTGTGTTTGGCCACGTGTCTGCACCTCAGATCCGGGGTACTCTGAAGAGCTGGACCAAGCTGTGGTGTGTGCTGAAGCCGGGGGTTCTTCTCATCTACAAGACCCATAAGAATGGCCAGTGGGTGGGCACGGTGCTGCTCAACGCCTGCGAGCTCATCGAGAGACCCTCAAAGAAGGACGGCTTCTGTTTCAAACTCTTCCACCCTCTGGAGCAGTCCATCTGGGCAGTCAAGGTAATAAAAATAGTACATTTATTTTATATAGAGCTTTTCATTAGAACAGCGTCTCAAAGTGTCTTTTAAAAACAACAACAACTAATTCAAGGTGATCTGTTGGGCGATGGCTTCCACAACTTCAGATAATAATGATGATAAGATGGAGAGCGATAGAGTTTCTAGTCAGACCTGCACAATGGCCTTTAGGTAAGGGAGACATCATTTCATTTAATGGAGTGGTATGAGCACATCTGTAAAAGCCCCTTGTCCCAAATGCTGGATCAGACAGGATAATGTAGAACAAAAACATCAATCTGTCTGCACACTGGTATAATACTCTGGTATAATACTGCCTAAGTACATTTTTGTTCAGACATGAACTGACTAACCTGAGTACCGCTCTCTTTAGCTAATCCACTCCCTACGCCATGGCCTTTCTGCCATCTTCACTTGTGAACATTCAATCATTTTCTCTTGATCCTGATTCCATCCCTTTTACAGCTACCCGAGTTTGTATCCTGTTGCCGAGTTTGTATCCTGTTTGTATCCTGTTGCTAAGCAACCGTGTTTTGTTTGTCCAAACAAAACCAGTCTTTCAAAAGTTGCTGGCTCACATATAAATTCTCCAACTAAATACAATTCCAACCACAAAACTTCTTAGTACAACAACTTGTCTACCTAACAGCTAAATGTTTGTTTTTGACTTTGTTAAAATTCATATTTTATTTTCGAGGCTCCACATGTTTTCATGGAAAATGTAAATGTTATTTCCAACCACCAATAGAGGGGTTGGCTGTTTAGAAACAAAAGGGTCACCTGCACAACTATGGGGCAAACAGACGGGCTGGATTAGATTGTTGACCCCATGTTAACTATGTTTCAGCTCCAGTGTTTATTGAGAACACAACTATGGGGCAAACAGACGGGCTGGATTAGATTGTTGACCCCATGTTAACTATGTTTCAGCTCCAGTGTTTATTGAGAACACAACTATGGGGCAAACAGACGGGCTGGATTAGATTGTTGACCCCATGTTAACTATGTTTCAGCTCCAGTGTTTATTGAGAACACAACTATGGGGCAAACAGACAGGCTGGATTAGATTGTTGACCCCATGTTAACTATGTTTCAGCTCCAGTGTTTATTGAGAACACAACTATGGGGCAAACAGACGGGTTGGATTAGATTGTTGACCCCATGTTAACTATGTTTCAGCTCCAGTGTTTATTGAGAACACAACTATGGGGCAAACAGACGGGTTGGATTAGATTGTTGACCCCATGTTAACTATGTTTCAGCTCCAGTGTTTATTGAGAACACAACTATGGGGCAAACAGACGGGTTGGATTAGATTGTTGACCCCATGTTAACTATGTTTCAGCTCCAGTGTTTATTGAGAACACAACTATGGGGCAAACAGACGGGCTGGATTAGATTGTTGACCCCATGTTAACTATGTTTCAGCTCCAGTGTTTATTGAGAATACAACTATGGGGCAAACAGACGGGTTGGATTAGATTGTTGACCCCATGTTAACTATGTTTCAGCTCCAGTGTTTATTGAGAACACAACTATGGGGCAAACAGACGGGTTGGATTAGATTGTTGACCCCATGTTAACTATGTTTCAGCTCCAGTGTTTATTGAGAACACAACTATGGGGCAAACAGACGGGTTGGATTAGATTGTTGACCCCATGTTAACTATGTTTCAGCTCCAGTGTTTATTGAGAACACAACTATGGGGCAAACAGACGGGTTGGATTAGATTGTTGACCCCATGTTAACTATGTTTCAGCTCCAGTGTTTATTGAGAACACAACTATGGGGCAAACAGACGGGTTGGATTAGATTGTTGACCCCATGTTAACTATGTTTCAGCTCCAGTGTTTATTGAGAACACAACTATGGGGCAAACAGACGGGTTGGATTAGATTGTTGACCCCATGTTAACTATGTTTCAGCTCCAGTGTTTATTGAGAACACAACTATGGGGCAAACAGACGGGTTGGATTAGATTGTTGACCCCATGTTAACTATGTTTCAGCTCCAGTGTTTATTGAGAACACAACTATGGGGCAAACAGACGGGTTGGATTAGATTGTTGACCCCATGTTAACTATGTTTCAGCTCCAGTGTTTATTGAGAACACAACTATGGGGCAAACAGACGGCTGGATTAGATTGTTGACCCCATGTTAACTATGTTTCAGCTCCAGTGTTTATTGAGAACACAACTATGGGGCAAACAGACGGGTTGGATTAGATTGTTGACCCCATGTTAACTATGTTTCAGCTCCAGTGTTTATTGAGAACACAACTATGGGGCAAACAGACGGGTTGGATTAGATTGTTGACCCCATGTTAACTATGTTTCAGCTCCAGTGTTTATTGAGAACACAACTATGGGGCAAACAGACGGGTTGGATTAGATTGTTGACCCCATGTTAACTATGTTTCAGCTCCAGTGTTTATTGAGAACACAACTATGGGGCAAACAGACGGGCTGGATTAGATTGTTGACCCCATGTTAACTATGTTTCAGCTCCAGTGTTTATTGAGAACACAACTATGGGGCAAACAGACGGGTTGGATTAGATTGTTGACCCCATGTTAACTATGTTTCAGCTCCAGTGTTTATTGAGAACACAACTATGGGGCAAACAGACGGGTTGGATTAGATTGTTGACCCCATGTTAACTATGTTTCAGCTCCAGTGTTTATTGAGAACACAACTATGGGGCAAACAGACGGGTTGGATTAGATTGTTGACCCCATGTTAACTATGTTTCAGCTCCAGTGTTTATTGAGAACACAACTATGGGGCAAACAGATGGGTTGGATTAGATTGTTGACCCCATGTTAACTATGTTTCAGCTCCAGTGTTTATTGAGAACACAACTATGGGGCAAACAGACGGGTTGGATTAGATTGTTGACCCCATGTTAACTATGTTTCAGCTCCAGTGTTTATTGAGAACACAACTATGGGGCAAACAGACGGGTTGGATTAGATTGTTGACCCCATGTTAACTATGTTTCAGCTCCAGTGTTTATTGAGAACACAACTATGGGGCAAACAGACGGGTTGGATTAGATTGTTGACCCCATGTTAACTATGTTTCAGCTCCAGTGTTTATTGAGAACACAACTATGGGGCAAACAGACGGGTTGGATTAGATTGTTGACCCCATGTTAACTATGTTTCAGCTCCAGTGTTTATTGAGAACACAACTATGGGGCAAACAGACGGGTTGGATTAGATTGTTGACCCCATGTTAACTATGTTTCAGCTCCAGTGTTTATTGAGAACACAACTATGGGGCAAACAGACGGGTTGGATTAGATTGTTGACCCCATGTTAACTATGTTTCAGCTCCAGTGTTTATTGAGAACACAACTATGGGGCAAACAGACGGGTTGGATTAGATTGTTGACCCCATGTTAACTATGTTTCAGCTCCAGTGTTTATTGAGAACACAACTATGGGGCAAACAGACGGGTTGGATTAGATTGTTGACCCCATGTTAACTATGTTTCAGCTCCAGTGTTTATTGAGAACACAACTATGGGGCAAACAGACGGGCTGGATTAGATTGTTGACCCCATGTTAACTATGTTTCAGCTCCAGTGTTTATTGAGAACACAACTATGGGGCAAACAGACGGGTTGGATTAGATTGTTGACCCCATGTTAACTATGTTTCAGCTCCAGTGTTTATTGAGAACACAACTATGGGGCAAACAGACGGGTTGGATTAGATTGTTGACCCCATGTTAACTATGTTTCAGCTCCAGTGTTTATTGAGAACACGACTATGGGGCAAACAGACGGGTTGGATTAGATTGTTGACCCCATGTTAACTATGTTTCAGCTCCAGTGTTTATTGAGAACACAACTATGGGGCAAACAGACGGGCTGGATTAGATTGTTGACCCCATGTTAACTATGTTTCAGCTCCAGTGTTTATTGAGAACACAACTATGGGGCAAACAGACGGGTTGGATTAGATTGTTGACCCCATGTTAACTATGTTTCAGCTCCAGTGTTTATTGAGAACACAACTATGGGGCAAACAGACGGGCTGGATTAGATTGTTGACCCCATGTTAACTATGTTTCAGCTCCAGTGTTTATTGAGAACACAACTATGGGGCAAACAGACGGGTTGGATTAGATTGTTGACCCCATGTTAACTATGTTTCAGCTCCAGTGTTTATTGAGAACACAACTATGGGGCAAACAGACGGGTTGGATTAGATTGTTGACCCCATGTTAACTATGTTTCAGCTCCAGTGTTTATTGAGAACACAACTATGGGGCAAACAGGCGGGCTGGATTAGATTGTTGACCCCATGTTAACTATGTTTCAGCTCCAGTGTTTATTGAGAACACAACTATGGGGCAAACAGACGGGTTGGATTAGATTGTTGACCCCATGTTAACTATGTTTCAGCTCCAGTGTTTATTGAGAACACAACTATGGGGCAAACAGACGGGTTGGATTAGATTGTTGACCCCATGTTAACTATGTTTCAGCTCCAGTGTTTATTGAGAACACAACTATGGGGCAAACAGACGGGCTGGATTAGATTGTTGACCCCATGTTAACTATGTTTCAGCTCCAGTGTTTATTGAGAACACAACTATGGGGCAAACAGACGGGTTGGATTAGATTGTTGACCCCATGTTAACTATGTTTCAGCTCCAGTGTTTATTGAGAACACAACTATGGGGCAAACAGACGGGTTGGATTAGATTGTTGACCCCATGTTAACTATGTTTCAGCTCCAGTGTTTATTGAGAACACAACTATGGGGCAAACAGACGGGTTGGATTAGATTGTTGACCCCATGTTAACTATGTTTCAGCTCCAGTGTTTATTGAGAACACAACTATGGGGCAAACAGACGGGCTGGATTAGATTGTTGACCCCATGTTAACTATGTTTCAGCTCCAGTGTTTATTGAGAACACAACTATGGGGCAAACAGACGGGTTGGATTAGATTGTTGACCCCATGTTAACTATGTTTCAGCTCCAGTGTTTATTGAGAACACAACTATGGGGCAAACAGACGGGCTGGATTAGATTGTTGACCCCATGTTAACTATGTTTCAGCTCCAGTGTTTATTGAGAACACAACTATGGGGCAAACAGACGGGTTGGATTAGATTGTTGACCCCATGTTAACTATGTTTCAGCTCCAGTGTTTATTGAGAACACAACTATGGGGCAAACAGACGGGTTGGATTAGATTGTTGACCCCATGTTAACTATGTTTCAGCTCCAGTGTTTATTGAGAACACAACTATGGGGCAAACAGACGGGCTGGATTAGATTGTTGACCCCATGTTAACTATGTTTCAGCTCCAGTGTTAACATTTAACATTAACATTAACATTTAAGTCATTTAGCAGACGCTCTTATCCAGAGCGACTTACAAATTGGTGCATTCACCTTATGACATCCAGTGGAACAGCCACTTTACAATAGTGCATCTAAATCTTTTAAGGGGGGTGAGAAGGATTACTTTATCCTATCCTAGGTATTCCTTAAAGAGGTGGGGTTTCAGGTGTCTCCGGAAGGTGGTGATTGACTCCGCTGTCCTGGCGTCGTGAGGGAGTGTGTTCCACCATTGGGGAGCCAGAGCAGCGAACAGTTTTGACTGGGCTGAGCGGGAACTGTACTTCCTCAGTGGTAGGGAGGCGAGCAGGCCAGAGGTGGATGAACGCAGTGCCCTTGTTTGGGTGTAGGGCCTGATCAGAGCCTGGAGGTACTGAGGTGCCGTTCCCCTCACAGCTCCGTAGGCAAGCACCATGGTCTTGTAGCGGATGCGAGCTTCAACTGGAAGCCAGTGGAGAGAGCGGAGGAGCGGGGTGACGTGAGAGAACTTGGGAAGGTTGAACACCAGACGGGCTGCGGCGTTCTGGATGAGTTGTAGGGGTTTAATGGCACAGGCAGGGAGCCCAGCCAACAGCGAGTTGCAGTAATCCAGACGGGAGATGACAAGTGCCTGGATTAGGACCTGCGCCGCTTCCTGTGTGAGGCAGGGTCGTACTCTGCGGATGTTGTAGAGCACATATGTCAGAGTCAAGGCCCGCGGGCCACATCCGGCCCGCGAGAAGGTTTTTTACGGCCCCTGGGATGATCTTGATTTATTATTAGAACCGGCCCGCAGACCGCAGCAAGCCGGCAGCCCGCAGATCTTTTACACGCACCAATACTACATTTCCCACAATGCAACGGTGACGCACCGAGCAGTAGGCTGCTTCATTTCAATATTTATTGGCACAGCAGTTGTCAGCATCACAGTAAAATTAACTTTCAGATACCCATCAAAAATGGCAAAACGGAAGGTGGACACTGAGAACCGGGGTTTCAAACAAGGTGGGAGTCGGAGTATTTGTTCACGGAGGTAGCTGGAAAACCTGTGTGTCTTCTGTGTGGAGAAAGTGTGGCGGTACTGAAAGAGTATAATCTGAGACGACATTATGAAACGAAACACGCGGACAAAAACAAGAATATGGACATGGAACAAAGGCTACAAAGGCAGAGGAATTAAAACGAGGCCTCAAATCTCGACAGGCTCTGTTCAAAAAGCCAAATCACAAGGCCAGGCTGCTGTCAAGGCCAGTTTTATTTTGGCAGAAGAGATCGCTAAATCAGCCCGGCCATTTACGGAGGGGGATTTCATCAAAAACTGCATGATTAAAGTTTGTGACGAAGTTTGCCCAGAAAAAGGCAACTCTTTTAAATGTGAGTCTGAGCAGAAACACCATTGCCGAGAGAGTAGACCAGTTGTCCATCAATCTAAAAGAGCAGCTTGTGAAAAAGGGAAAAGATTTCATTGCATATTCCTTGGCTGTGGATGAGAGCACCGACATTTCTGACATTGCCCAGTTGTCAATTTTCATCCGCGGAGTGGACTCCAGCCTAAGCGTGACAGAGGAGTTTTTGGCTTTACGTCCTATGCATGGCACAACTACGGGGCATGATTTGTATGAAGAGGTGTCAAGATGTGTAAATGAGATGGAGCTGCCTTGGGAAAAACTCGTGGGTTTGACAACCGACGGAGCACCTGCGATGTGTGGACACAGGAGCGGACTGGTGGCGAAGATACGGGAAAAGATGCAAGAGGAAAACGCGACAGGTGAGCTGACAGCTTATCATTGTATCATACACCAGGAAGCGTTGTGCGGTAAAGCCTTGAAAATGGAGCATGTAATGAGCATCATCACGCGCACAGTTAACTTTATCAGAGCCAAGGTTTGAATCACCGCCAGTTCAAGGCATTTCTGACGGAGTTAGAAACGGAGCATGGTGATTTGCCTTATCACACAGAGGTGCGATGGCTAAGCCAGGGAAAGGTGCTTCAAAGATGTTTCGAGCTTCGTGAGGAGATTTGTCTGTTCTTGGACAGCAAAGGGAAAGACACAACACAACTCCGAGACGAAATGTTTCTGTGTGAAATGGCTTTTCTGTGTGACATTACGAGTCATCTGAATGCAATGAACTTGCAGCTGCAGGGTCGGGATCGTGTCATCTCTGATATGTACAGTACAGTGAAGGCATTTAAAACCAAACTGACTCTGTGGGAGACGCAGATGCGGAAAGAAAATTTGAGCCACTTTCCCAGCTGCCAGACCATGAAAGAGAAGCTCTCTACCAGTGCGTTCCCGAGCGCACAGTTGGCTGATAAAATAGGTATGCTTGCCGCTGACTTTCGACGCCGATTTGCTGACTTTGAAGCACAAAAAAGCAGGTTGGAACTGCTCGGTAACCCATTTGCTGTTGACGTGGAAAGCTCACCACCAAACCTCCAAACAATGATGCACTGAGGGCAAAATATGCGGCAGTGGGTGCTGCGGAGTTCGCCCGTTTCCTCCCCGACACAATGCCCCAGCTGCGCATCCAGGCTGCTCAAACGTTGTCTATGTTTGGCAGCACATACCTGTGTGAACAACTGTTTTCTTTGATGAACTTGAACAAAACATCACACAGAAGTCGACTTACTGCTGAACACCTCCACTCAATTCTGAGGATTTCCTCAGCTCAGAGCCTTACCCCGAACATTGATGAACTTGTGGAAAAGATGGGACACCACCAAGTATCACCCTCAACCTCAAACAAGTGAACATTACTGTGCAATCACATATTTAGAGTTTTTACTCAGTTCAAGTTTAAAAGTTAAAGTTTAATATTTGTTTTCACTGCATGTTACTTCTCCTTAAACAAAGTGTTGTTTTTGATTAATAGATTTTTGCACTTTATTTTATTGTATTTCAATCCAATTATATTTTAAAAATATTTCAGTTGAGTGGATGATAGAAAATTGCTATTATTGTTTTTTTCTTTGAAGTAAATTTAGCCCACTTTTGCTAAAATAGAAAATATAGGCTACTGATGGTGCCTTGAATACCAGTTTCTTTCATTTAATGTTCATGTTATGGGGATTTTTATATAAAGGAAATTTGTCTTTTGTGTCTGTTGAAAATTAAAGATTACTGACAGAGCCATAAGAAAATATTGCTTTATTTATCTGATCATATTGGAATATATTTGTTAGGTTTTCAGTAGGTTCAATTAGGTTCACTAGACTATATGCGTCATTTAAAAATTTTTCAATGAACATTCGAACAGTCCGGCCCTCGGCTTGTAGCTACATTTTTTATTTGGCCCTCCGTCCATTTGACTTTGACACCCCTGTTGTAGAGCATGAACCTACAGGAACGGGCCACCGCCTTGATGTTAGTTGAGAACGACAGGGTGTTGTCCAGGATCACGCCAAGGTTCTTAGCGCTCTGGGAGGAGGACACAATGGAGTTGTCAACCGTGATGGCGAGATCATGGAACGGGCAGTCCTTCCCCGGGAGGAAGAGCAGCTCCGTCTTGCCGAGGTTCAGCTTGAGGTGGTGATCCGTCATCCACACTGATATGTCTGCCAGACATGCAGAGATGCGATTCGCCACCTGGTCATCAGAAGGGGGAAAGGAGAAGATTAATTGTGTGTCGTCTGCATAGCAATGATAGGAGAGACCATGTGAGGTTATGACAGAGCCAAGTGACTTGGTGTATAGCGAGAATAGGAGAGGGCCTAGAACAGAGCCCTGGGGGACACCAGTGGTGAGAGCTCGTGGTGAGGAGACAGATTCTCGCCACACCACCTGGTAGGAGCGACCTGTCAGGTAGGACGCAATCCAAGCGTGGGCCGCGCCGGAGATGCCCAACTCGGAGAGGGTGGAGAGGAGGATCTGATAGTTCACAGTATCACATTTACATTTACATTTAAGTCATTTAGCAGACGCTCTTATCCAGAGCGACTTACAAAATTGGTGCATACACCTTATGGCATCCAGTGGAACAGCCACTTACATCTAAATCTTTTTTTTTTTTTTTTTTTTGGGGGGGGGGGGAGAAGGATTACTTACCCTTACTTACCCTATCCTAGGTATTCCTTGAAGAGGTGGGGTTTCAGGTGTCTCCGGAAGGTGGTGATTGACTCCGCTGTCCTGGCGTCGTGAGGGAGTTTGTTCCACCATTGGGGGGCCAGAGCAGCGAACAGTTTTGACTGGGCTGAGCGGGAACTGTACTTCCTCAGTGGTAGGGAGGCGAGCAGGCCAGAGGTGGATGAACGCAGTGCCCTTGTTTGGGTGTAGGGCCTGATCAGAGCCTGGAGGTACTGAGGTGCCGTTCCCCTCACAGCTCCGTAGGCAAGCACCATGGTCTTGTAGCGGATGCGAGCTTCAACTGGAAGCCAGTGGAGAGAGCGGAGGAGCGGGGTGACGTGCGAGAACTTGGGAAGGTTGAACACCAGACGGGCTGCGGCGTTCTGGATGAGTTGTAGGGGTTTAATGGCACAGGCAGGGAGCCCAGCCAACAGCGAGTTGCAGTAATCAAGACGGGAGATGACAAGTGCCTGGATTAGGACCTGCGCCGCTTCCTGTGTGAGGCAGGGTCGTACTCTGCGGATGTTGTAGAGCATGAACCTACAGGAACGGGACACCGCCTTGATGTTAGTTGAGAACGTCAGGGTGTTGTCCAGGATCACGCCAAGGTTCTTAGCGCTCTGGGAGGAGGACACAATGGAGTTGTCAACCGTGATGGCGAGATCATGGAACGGGCAGTCCTTCCCCGGGAGGAAGAGGAGCTCCGTCTTGCTGAGGTTCAGCTTGAGGTGGTGATCCGTCATCCACACTGATATGTCTGCCAGACATGCAGAGATGCGATTCGCCACCTGGTCATCAGAAGGGGGAAAGGAGAAGATTAATTGTGTGTCGTCTGCATAGCAATGATAGGAGAGACCATGTGAGGTTATGACAGAGCCAAGTGACTTGGTGTATAGCGAGAATAAGAGAGGGCCTAGAACAGAGCCCTGGGGACACCAGTGGTGAGAGCGCGTGGTGAGGGAGACAGATTCTCGCCACGCCACCTGGTAGGAGCGACCTGTCAGGTAGGACGCAATCCAAGCGTGGGCCGCGCCGGAGATGCCCAACTCGGAGAGGGTGGAGAGGAGGATCTGATGGTTCACAGTATCGAAGGCAGCCGATAGGTCTAGAAGGATGAGAGCAGAGGAGAGAGAGTTAGCTTTAGCAGTGCGGAGCGCCTCCGTGATACAGAGAAGAGCAGTCTCAGTTGAATGACTAGTCTTGAAACCTGACTGATTTGGATCAAGAAGGTCATTCTGAGAGAGATAGCGGTAGAGCTGGCCAAGGACGGCACGCTCAAGAGTTTTGGAGAGAAAAGAGAGAAGGGATACTGGTCTGTAGTTGTTGACATCGGAGGGATCGAGTGTAGGTTTTTTCAGAAGGGGTGCAACTCTCACTCTCTTGAAGACGGGAGGGACGTAGCCAGCGGTCAGGGATGAGTTGATGAGCGAGGTGAGGTAAGGGAGAAGGTCTCCGGAAATGGTCTGGAGAAGAGAGGAGGGGATAGGGTCGAGCGGGCAGGTTGTTGGGCGGCCGGCCGTCACAAGACGCGAGATTTCATCTGGAGAGAGAGGGAGAAAGAGGTCAGAGCATAGGGTGGGGCAGTGTGAGCAGAACCAGCGGTGTCGTTTGACTTAGCAAACGAGGATCGGGTGTCGTCGACCTTCTTTTCAAAATGGTTGACGAAGTCATCTGCAGAGAGGGAGGAGGGGGGGGGAGGATTCAGGAGGGAGGAGAAGGTGGCAAAGAGCTTCCTAGGGTTAGAGGCAGATGCTTGGAATTTAGAGTGGTAGAAAGTGGCTTTAGCAGCAGAGACAGAGGAGGAAAATGTAGAGAGGAGGGAGCGAAAGGATGCCAGGTCCGCAGGGAGGCAAGTTTTCCTCCATTTCCGCTCGGCTGCCCGGAGCCCTGTTCTGTGAGCTCGCAAAGAGTCGTCGAGCCACGGAGCGGGAGGGGAGGACCGAGCCGGCCTGGAAGATAGGGGACATAGAGAGTCAAAGGATGCAGAAAGGGAGGAGAGGAGGGTTGAGGAGGCAGAATCAGGAGATAGGTTGGAGAAGGTTTGAGCAGAGGGAAGAGATGATAGGATGGAAGAGGAGAGAGTAGCGGGGGAGAGAGAGCGAAGGTTGGGACGGCGCGATACCATCCGAGTAGGGGCAGTGTGGGAAGTGTTGGATGAGAGCGAGAGGGAAAATGATACACAAGGTAGTGGTCGGAGACTTGGAGGGGAGTTGCAATGAGGTTAGTGGAAGAACAGCATCTAGTAAAGATGAGGTCGAGCATATTGCCTGCCTTGTGTTTATTGAGAACAGAACTATGGGGCAAACAGACGGGCTGGATTAGATTGTTGACCCCATGTTAACTATGTTTCAGCTCCAGTGTTTATTGAGAACACAACTATGGGGCAAACAGACGGGCTGGATTAGATTGTTGACCCCATGTTAACTATGTTTCAGCTCCAGTGTTTATTGAGAACACAACTATGGGGCAAACAGACGGGTTGGATTAGATTGTTGACCCCATGTTAACTATGTTTCAGCTCCAGTGTTTATTGAGAACAAATACATTTGCATAACGAACGTCTCTCATATATATTGTTAAAGTTGTTGTTTAGCTAGATAGCACATTTGTGCCTTATTAGCATTGCCATGAAATCAGTCGAAACACCTCAAAACAAGATATGGTATCAAGAAATAAGCTGAAACGAGCCAGTTACAATTCCCCACATGGTAGCTTCTTGTCATTGCAGTTCGCTATTTGACCTTTCAGAATCTCAACATCTCACAGACTTCTGCCCCATTGAAGCGTGCACATTGTTTTCGTGACGTTGTCAACTAACCCGTCTATGAGCACCTCTGCTGTAAATCCAGCGCATATTGAATGTTGAGATTGCCGAAAGGCCAATGTCTTTGGCAATGACAAGGAGTGCAAGGTTAGCTAAAGAGACTGGTGCTCAAGACTATTCAATTACCACAAGATAAAACCTTTTGATTAGCCAGACGCGCTCCATCCTTCACATCCGGGTCAAAGTTCTGCTTCTTTCATTTCAATTAAATACCATTCAACATTGAATTTTTCCCCCTTTTCCTCCCCTGTCAATAAGAATGTTAACATAATGATGCACACAATTAACATTTAAATAGTCTAGCTGAAGGTTCTTCACATTTCAAATCATAATCGCTGAATGTTTTACCTGCTTTATCACATTAGGTTAATCTCTGTGTGAGTGACAGCACTGTTTCATCTACCATGTAAATATGTAGTGAGGGTAGTAGTGACAGTGTAACGATACCCCCTCGACCAGGGATCATCCACTAGATTCAGCCCTGGGATATGTATGTAGTGAGGGTAGTAGTGACAGTGTAACGATACCCCCTCGACCAGGGATCATCCACTAGATTCAGCCCTGGGATATGTATGTAGTGAGGGTAGTAGTGACAGTGTAACGATACCCCCTCGACCAGGGATCATCCACTAGATTCAGCCCTGGGATGCTTTTATTATTGTTGAGCGACTGGTCGGGGGGTCGGAACATAATTACTAATAATTAGTAGACTGTAAATTGACCGCAAGAAGACCAAACAGATATAATATTTGACTAAAACATCATCCTTTCAAACCTTGCTTACATTTGCTTACGATCACATCTCTATCTTATACTTGAGAACAGATTTTCTCATTAAAAATCAATTGGAGCTGATTTCCATTATTTTATGTCCAACAATAAAGAATATCTCTATTTTTTAATTTTTTATTTATGTTTGGGAGGCCAAATAAAACCACCTGCTGGCCCCAGTTGGGGAACCCTGCCCTAAACCTTTTGTCTTTAGTACGCACGACATGTCACCACACCCTTACCACTGTAAAATGGACTATGGGTTTATCCCAAATGGCATCAATGGGCCCTAGTCAAAAGTAATGCACTTAATAGGAATATCAAATCATATTTTATTTGTCACATGTGCCAAATACAACAGGTGTTGACCTTAACCTGAAATGCTTACTTACAGAATATTTACATAATAAGAACCAGACTATGGTGCCATTGGGATGCATGCACGCCATATGAATGACCCTCCAACCAATCAATAAAGGGATTGTTAAACAAAGCACCCTCCCTATTGGACGGCCAAACTGGACATCAGTGTTGTCAAAGGGACTTGCCAACAGGACCCATTCATTCACCCTAGGGGAATGTGAGGAGTCATGTTCAGCTACACACGCACATACACACACACACATACCTTCCCATGGGCTTTGGCTTGGTGATAGCTGTCAGTGCCATAGTGGTAGTATAAGGTTCCAGAGTGGATCTTTACCAAACCCTCCCCCTCCTCCTCTCTCTCCATGTGTCACTCTCTCTCTCTCTCTCTCTCTCTCTCTCTCTCTCTCTCTCTCCCCCTTCCTCCTATCTCTCTCCCCGTCTCCAGAGTGGAAACCCCTCCCTCCTCTCCTCCTCCTCTCTCTCTCCATGTGTCAGGGTCCTAAAGGAGAGGCGGTGGGTTCCATCACACAGCCATTACCCGGCAGCCACCTCATCTTCCGCGCCACCTCTGAGTCAGACGGTAAGAGACAGGACACTGATGTGTTTTCAGATTTGTTCAATATAATTTTTTCCCACCAATTTGTGTTTATATGATTGAATGCTTTTGTGTGTGTGTGTGTGTGTGTGTGTGTGTGTGTGTGTGTGTGTGTGTGTGTGTGTGTGTGTGTGTGTGTGTGTGTGTGTGTGTGTGTGTGTGTGTGTGTGTGTGTGTGTGTGCAAGTGTTTCCTGTTCTTCCATGTGTGTGTGGTTATCTGTATGTGTGTAGGACTCTAGTGTAGCCTGTCAACTCCCCTGTCTCCTCTCCACCAGGCCGTTGTTGGATGGATGCTCTGGAGCTGGCTCTGAAGTGCTCCGGCCTCCTGAAGCGGACTATGATCCGCGAGGGCAAGGAGGAGCTGGCCAGCACGGCCGGGGAGAGCTCCCAAATTAACTTCTACAGCCTGCTGAGAGCCCACAACATGCAGGGTTTCCAGTGAGTCTGCCAGTCTACAGTACGGTCTCTCTGCTCTAACCCAGCCTACAGTACGGTCTCTCTGCTCTAGCCCAGCCTACAGTACGGTCTCTCTGCTCTAGCCCAGCCTACAGTACGGTCTCTCTGCCCTAGCCCAGCCTACAGTACGGTCTCTCTGCCCTAGCCCAGCCTACAGTACGGTCTCTCTGCTCTAGTCCAGCCTACAGTACGGTCTCTCAGCTCTAGCCCAGCCTACAGTACGGTCTCTCTGCTCTAGCTCAGCCTACAGTACGGTCTCTCTGCTCTAGCCCAGCCTACAGTACGGTCTCTCTGCCCTAGCCCAGCCTACAGTACGGTCTCTCTGCTCTAGTCCAGCCTACAGTATGGTCTCTCCGCTCTAGCCCAGCCTACAGTATGGGCTCTCCGCTCTGGCTCAGCCTACAGTATGGTCTCTCTGCTCTAGCCCAGCCTACAGTACGGTCTCTCCGCTCTAGCCCAGCCTACAGTACGGTCTCTCCGCTCTAGTCCAGCCTACAGTACGGTCTCTCTGCTCTAGCCCAGCCTATAGTACGGTCTCTCTGCTCTAGCTCAGCCTACAGTACGGTCGCTCCGCTCTAGCCCAGCCTACAGTACGGTCTCTCTGCTCTAGCCCAGCCTACAGTACGGTCGTACGGTCTCTCCGCTCTAGTCCAGCCTACAGTACGGTCTCTCTGCTCTAGCCCAGCCTATAGTACAGTCTCTCTGCTCTAGCCCAGCCTACAGTACGGTCTCTCCGCTCTAGCCCAGCCTACAGTACGGTCTCTCTGCTCTAGTCCAGCCTACAGTACGGTCTCTCTGCTCTAGTCCAGCCTACAGTACGGTCTCTCCGCTCTAGTCCAGCCTACAGTACGGTCTCTCCGCTCTAGTCCAGCCTACAGTAATGTCTCTCTGCTCTAGCCCAGCCTACAGTACGGTCTCTCCGCTCTAGCCCAGCCTACAGTACGGTCTCTCTGCTCTAGTCCAGCCTACAGTACGGCCTCTCTGCTCTAGCCCAGCCTACAGTATGGTCTCTCTGCTCTAGCCCAGCCTACAGTACGGTCTCTCTGCTCTAGCCCAGCCTACAGTACGGTCTCTCTGCTCTAGCCCAGCCTATAGTACGGTCTCTCTGCTCTAGCCCAGCCTACAGTACGGTCTCTCTGCTCTAGTCCAGCCTACAGTACGGTCTCTTTGCTCTAGCCCAGCCTATAGTACAGTCTCTCTGCTCTAGCCCAGCCTACAGTACGGTCTCTCTGCTCTAGCCCAGCCTACAGTACGGTCTCTCTGCTCTAGCCCAGCCTACAGTACGGTCTCTCCGCTCTAGTCCAGCCTACAGTACGGTCTCTCTGCTCTAGCCCAGCCTACAGTATGGTCTCTCTGCTCTAGCCCAGCCTACAGTACGGTCTCTCCGCTCTAGCCCAGCCTACAGTACGGTCTCTCCGCTCTAGCCCAGCCTACAGTACGGTCTCTCCGCTCTAGCCCAGTCTACAGTACGGTCTCTCTGCTCTAGCCCAGCCTACAGTACGGTCTCTCCGCTCTAGCCCAGCCACGGCTCTCCAACTCTATTCTGACAACCCTCGTCAAACTGAGCTGGCTCTCTTTTATTTTCAAGTTTTCTACTCCGCTAGCCAGCACCTCATCTTAATAGGTGTGCGTTTCTTTTTCTTCTAGATCAGATGTTTTAAAACCAAACTGTCCTCCTCAGCAGGGTCCAACTATGTTGGATGTGTAACCAGACCAGCGCGGTACAGCTCAGTAGTGTGAAAACTCCTCTGGAGAGCTACTGGGTATGCAAGCTCTGCTTCCAGCCTCTGCAGCAACACCCATGACTCAGTTCAGACTGAAGACCGTGATTAGTTGTCTATTTGAATGTGGAGCTGTTACAAGCCTGGTCTGAACCCATCTCTCTGTGTCTCTACGTGGAGCAGCAAATCTGTATTCTACTCTCGTCTGCAGTCTGTTTGAGCTCTTGTGGTCTATTTCCATGTGCTTTGTGAGGATACATTTCCCCTGAGACGACTGGTTGTCTGACTGGTTGTATCTGTTATCTGTGAATGCATCGGAGTTGATTGTAGTTTATAAAGAATGCATGTGTTCTCCTTTTCGAGAGGAGAGCACTGTCTTCTTGAGGCTTTGAACTTTCAAAGGGTCTGTGTTGTACTGGGGGATTTGGCTGCTGTGGAGAATTTCTGTGCTTTTGTCAACTCTGCAGGGATTGCTCAAAAAGAGCTTTATGCAGTAAGGCATGAGGAGCTCTGTATTCATGCACCGTGCTATTGGTAGTGGTAATGGCAAGTTATCTTTCAGTATGTTGTTCATTAGTCCACTGTTAGTACAATAACAATTTGTTTTGCATTTCAGCAGCAGTCAGGTTTTCTAGATGCACTTTCAGTGCAGAGCAAAAACTGTGATGATTGTGTTTAGCAGAAAGTGTTGAGTGTGAACTGTCCTTTGAATCCATCCTCCTTGTTATTCCCACTAGGTTCAACGACAGTGACCAGTTCAAGGACCCGGACCTGTACTCAGACAAGTCGGACCGGGAGGGGGAGCAGGACCACGAGGAGTCAGACGTGGAGGGTCTGGGGAAGAGCGAGGAGAGTGACAGTGACACGTCGGAACGTCAGGATGACTCCTACATTGACCTTGACCCCAACGAGGCCCTGCAGGAGACTCCGTACCTGGAACAGTCCCAGGAGGAGCTGGGAGAGGTGAGGAATGATGATGAGCGTAGTCAGTACCGCTGGCTCTTATTGGTCAGGGGAACTGAGCCCAGCTTACTCTGTATAAATGCATCTGATTGGACAAGCGATGTGAGAATTTTCTCCCAAGGAAAGTTTGACTCAGTAACATTGGAGAGAATCAGCTTGATTTGATATTTTTTAAGATTTAAGACCTCAGAGAATTTTCTTAAGAGAAAATAAGTGGCATTTCCTTGAACACAGTGCGAACACTTGATAAACCTTTGTTTAAGATGAGGAAGAGTTAGATGATACTGGGAACTGAATGAATTCTGAATCAGAGAGGTGTGGGGGGCTGCCTTTAATCACCATCATCGGCGCCTGGGCAGCAGTTAACTGCCTTGCTCAAGGGCAGAACGGCAGATATTTCCACCTTGCCAGCTCGAGGATTCGAACCAGAGACCTTTCAGTTACTGGCCCAACAGTCTTAACCGCTAGGCTAGCCGCCGCCACACTTTTTGAACGAGAAGTGAAAGGAGCAGAGTCGAGGCGTCCATCAAGAGTGGTGTGTGTGTGTGTGTCCGTCTGTGTGTGTGTGGGCAGCAGTCTTCAGAGTGAAGCCTCAGACAGCCCTTAAATCAGCCTGTCTGTGATCTCTCTCTAACCCTCTATCTCTGTCTTATGTCCCATTGTCTAACCTCTTTTATTTTTGACACGTTGGAACCTCAATTGCAATAGACAAGTAATCAGGACGTGCATCTCTTCTGCCACAGTTCTGCTGCAGTATGTAGAATGTTATACGTGACAAAACCGCACTCCGTTAGGATTGGACAACAAGTCTTCAGAGGTTTGATGGAGATTCGTAAATCATTTGTTCATGATTCTGACATCTTCAGCACTATTAATATAGCCTCAGCCAAGTGCCACAGGCAGGGCATGAAGAAATTATATTTGAAAGAGGGGGGGGTGTTTGCGCTTGTATGCCTGCCTGCGTGAAATCCCTCCCAGCTGTTCTGTGGTGAATTAGAATTGTCATTTTCGATAGCTGGAATCATACAGCCAGCAGATGCTAAAATGGGAAGAGCAATGACGTGAATAATGAACTGATTGATAACTGATGAAGTTTTTCAGACAGGAGAGATGTTCAAACTGAATAATGTCACGTTGGAGCAACTCCATAATGTGCTTGTATCATATAGGTATATACTCCAACCCTATGTGAATACTGTGACCTTACATAGCCCATCACCTAGCAACCTCATCAACAGGTGTGGATCTCTTGGCGCAACAGCTACGATGTTGGCTTTACAGTTGCTGTAGCGGCTTTAAGACCCGGTCAGGACTAACCCCAGAATTCATTGCAATATGAAAGTGTGTGTGGTGTGTACAGTAAATCACCAAACCTTTATATGTGTGTGTCCCAGGCTGGTGAGGCCTCCCAGACAGAGACGGTGTCGGAGGAGAATAAGTCTCTGATCTGGACGCTGCTGAAGCAGGTCAGGCCTGGGATGGACCTGTCTAAAGTGGTCCTGCCCACCTTCATCCTGGAGCCACGCTCCTTCCTGGACAAGCTGTCCGACTACTACTACCATGCTGACTTCCTCTCTGAGTAAGTACTGCTACCATGGTGACTCAGTACTGCTACTCTGAGTCAGTACTGCTGCCATGCTTCTCCTCTGGACTTCCTCTCTGAGTCAGTACTGCTACCATGCTGACTTCCTCTCTGAGTCAGTACTACTACCATGCTGACTCCTCTCTGACTTCCTCTGACTGAGTCAGTACTACTACCATGCTGACTTCCTCTGAGTCAGTACTGACTTCCTCTCTGTCAGTACTACTACCATGCTGACTTCCTCTCTGAGTCAGTACTACGGTTGTAATTATGTAATTTTAACTAGTATTGCCTGCTGGGACAGTACTACCAAGCTGACCAATCAAAGGTCTTATATAGTAGGACAGTATAGTCAGACCTGCCAAAGATACAGACAAATATTCAAAGATGTATCTTTAACTTGATTTAGGTCCTCATTGCGATTTGTTGTTGATCATTTCCAGGGCAGCTGTGGAGGAGAATGCCTACAACAGGATGAAGAAAGTAGTGAAGTGGTATATCTCTGGATTCTACAAAAAGCCACAGGTGATTAGAACATTCACTTAAAATCACAGTTTCAGCAGGGTCATGTTCATTAGGAAAACAGTGGAAAACATTTTTCTAAAAAAGAAAAGTAAATGTTTCTTACTGGATAGGACCTGGTCGTCCCTCTATTTCAGTCCATTTCTTCTGTTAGGTGCCTAATGATCTGTTCTGGATGTGACAAGATGTCCCTCGGTATCTCTACCATTCAGCGGACGTATCTAAAGCTCAGTTTTTCCTCCTTCTGAAAACCAGGGCCTGAAGAAGCCATATAATCCCATCATCGGTGAGACCTACCGCTGCATGTGGCTCCATAGCAAGACCAACAGCAAGACATTCTACATTTCTGAACAGGTAACAGAGCCAGGAGGGGAGACTGCTCCCTAGTATGTGATTGTCTGATTGGGGTTTTTAATCTGACATTTGAGCAATTGATTCACGTTGTAGTTAGTATGTAAATTATGAATGTGTGGGGGAGTGGATAGATGGATCGACGGGTTGGTGGATGGATGGATGGATGGATGGATGGATGGATGGATGGATGGATGGATGGATGGATGGATGGATGGATGGATGGATGGATGGATGGACGGAGTGGATGGACCGGTTGATGGATGGATGGATGGAGTGGATGGATGGTTTGATGGGTTGATGGATGGATGGATGGATGGATGGATGGATGGATGGATGGATGGATAGTGGATGGATGGTTTGATGGGTTGGCGGATGGATGGATGGATGGGTTGGTGAATGGATTGTTTGGTGGATGGATGGTTGGATGGGTTGGATGGATGGATGGATGGACGGGTTGGTGGATGGATGGATAGTGGATGGGTGGTTTGATGGGTTGGTGGATGGATGGATGGACGGGTTGGTGGATAGATGGATGGACCGGTTAGTGGATGGATGGATGGTTGATGGATGGATGGACGGGTTGGTGGATGGATGGATGGATGGACGGGTTGGTGGATGGATGGATGGACCGGTTGATGGATGGATGGATAGTGGATGGATGGTTTGATGGGTTGGTGGATGGATGGATGGATCGACAAGTTGGTGGATGGATGGTTGGGTTGGTGGATGAATAGATGGATAGTTTGACAGGTTGGTGGATGGATGGATGGTTTGATGGGTTGGTAGATGGATGGACAGGTTGGTGGATGGTTGGACAGGTTGATGGATGGGTGGATGGATGGTTGGACGGGTTGGTAGATGGATGGACAGGTTGGTGGATGGATGGTTGGACGGGTTGATGGATGGATGGATGGTTGGACGGGTTGGTAGATGGATGGACAGGTTGATGGATGGATGGATGGTGGATGGGTTGATGGATGGATGGTTGGACGGGTTGGTGGATGGATGGTTGGACGGGTTGATGGATGGATGGTTGGACGGGTTGGTGGATGGATGGATGGTTGGACGGTTGATGGATGGATGGTTGGACGGGTTGATGGATGGATGGTTGGACGGGTTGGTGGATGGATGGATGGTTGGACGGGTTGGTGGATGGATGGATGGATGGATGGATGGATGGATGGATGGATGGATGGTTGGATGGGTTGGTGGATGGATGGATGGTTGGACGGGTTGATGGATGGATGGTTGGACGGGTTGATGGATGGATGGATGGTTGGACGGGTTGATGGATGGATGGTTGGACGGGTTGATGGATGGATGGACGGGTTGATGGATGGTTGGACGGGTTGGTGGATGGATGGATGGATGGTTGGACGGGTTGGTGGATGGATGGATGGTTGGACGGGTTGATGGATGGATGGTTGGACGGGTTGATGGATGGATGGATGGTGAATGGACGGGTTGATGGATGGATGGTTGGACGGGTTGATGGATGGATGGTTGGATTGATGGATGGATGGTTGGACGGGTTGGTGGATGGATGGATGGTTGGACGGGTTGGTGGATGGATGGATGGTTGGACGGGTTGGTGGATGGATGGATGGTTGGACGGGTTGGTGGATGGATGGATGGTTGGATGGATGGATGGATGGTTGGACGGGTTGATGGATGGTTGGACGGGTTGGTGGATGGATGGATGGATTGATGGATGGATGGATGGTTGGACGGGTTGATGGATGGATGGATGGGTTGGTGGATGGATGGTGGATGGATGGGTTGTTGGATGGATGGATGAAAGAAGGAATGTGATTCTCAGAAGGTCTAGACTCTACAACATGACATCTTCTGGTAGACTGGCTATGATCAGGGCTAGCTTCCAGTACCTGTCCTCCTGACCTTAGACCAATCACCTTCTCTCCCTGTCAGGTGTCCCATCATCCTCCAGTGTCAGCGTTCTACGTCAGTAACAGGAAGGACGGCTTCTGTCTCAGCGGAAGCATCCTGGCCAAGTCCAAGTTCTACGGTACAACACACACTCATGTACACACACACACACACACACACACACACACACACACACACACACACACACACACCTACCAAACAGCAAATCCATATAGATAGATACGTCGGGCATGTCTAGTTAAAAGTGGGAAGTGAATATTTGGTAACACATTTCTGCTGAAAACAAAAATAATAATAATTATAAAGGCGCACCCAACAAATGTTTTATCTGTGTTAACACCCTTTCCTGGGTGTTGTCATGACGATGTGTCTCTTTGCAGGAAACTCCTTGTCGGCCATATTGGACGGAGAGGCTCGGCTCACATTTCTCAACAGAGGAGAAGACTACGTCATGAACATGCCCTACGCCCACTGCAAAGGTCTGACCTCTTACTGACTGGAGTCTTACTGTGAAAGCAACACACATTGCATTAAGTAAGGTCTGACCTCTTTTACTGACTGAAGTCTTAATGTGAAAGCAACACACATTGCATTAAGGTCTGACCTCTTACTGACTGGAGTCTTAATGTGAAAGCAACACACATTGCATTAAGGTCTGACCTCTTACTGACTGGAGTCTTAATGTGAAAGCAACACACATTGCATTAAGGTCTGACCTCTTTTACTGACTGGAGTCTTACTGCATCACACATTGCATTATGACCTCTTTACTGACTGGAGTCTTACTGTGAAAGCATCACATTGCATTAAGGTCTGACCTCTTTTACTGACTGGAGTCTTACTGTGAAAGCATCACACATTGCATTAAGGTCTGACCTCTTTTACTGACTGGAGTCTTACTGTGAAAGCATCACACATTGCATTAAGGTCTGACCTCTTTTACTGACTGGAGTCTTACTGTGAAAGCATCACACATTGCATTAAGGTCTGACCTCTTTTACTGACTGAGTCTTACTGTGAAAGCATCACACATTGCATTAAGGTCTGACCTCTTACTGACTGGAGTCTTACTGTGAAAGCATGCATTAAGGTCTGACCTCTTACTGACTGGAGTCTTACTGTGAAAGCATCACACATTGCATTAAGGTCTGACCTCTTACTGACTGGAGTCTTACTGTGAAAGCAACACACATTGCATTAAGGTCTGACCTCTTACTGACTGGAGTCTTACTGTGAAAGCAACACACATTGCATTAAGGTCTGACCTCTTTTACTGACTGTCTTACTGTGAAAGCAACACACATTGCATTAAGGTCTGACCTCTTTTACTGACTGGAGTCTTACTGTGAAAGCAACACACATTGCATTAAGGTCTGACCTCTTTTACTGACTGGAGTCTTACTGTGAAAGCAACACACATTGCATTAAGGTCTGACCTCTTACTGACTGGAGTCTCACTGTGAAAGCAACACACATTGCATTAAGGTCTGACCTCTTTTACTGACTGGAGTCTTACTGTGAAAGCAACACACATTGCATTAAGGTCTGACCTCTTTTACTGACTGGAGTCTTACTGTGAAAGCAACACACATTGCATTAAGGTCTGACCTCTTTTACTGACTGGAGTCTTACTGTGAAAGCAACACACATTGCATTAAGGTCTGACCTCTTACTGACTGGAGTCTTACTGTGAAAGCAACACACATTGCATTAAGGTCTGACCTCTTTTACTGACTGGAGTCTTACTGTGAAAGCAACACACATTGCATTAAGGTCTGACCTCTTACTGACTGGAGTCTCACTGTGAAAGCAACACACATTGCATTAAGGTCTGACCTCTTTTACTGACTGGAGTCTTACTGTGAAAGCAACACACATTGCATTAAGGTCTGACCTCTTTTACTGACTGGAGTCTTACTGTGAAAGCAACACACATTGCATTAAGGTCTGACCTCTTTTACTGACTGGAGTCTTACTGTGAAAGCAACACACATTGCATTAAGGTCTGACCTCTTACTGACTGGAGTCTTACTGTGAAAGCAACACACATTGCATTAAGGTCTGACCTCTTTTACTGACTGGAGTCTTACTGTGAAAGCAACACACATTGCATTAAGGTCTGACCTCTTACTGACTGGAGTCTTACTGTGAAAGCAACACACATTGCATTAAGGTCTGACCTCTTTTACTGACTGGAGTCTTACTGTGAAAGCAACACACATTGCATTAAGGTCTGACCTCTTACTGACTGGAGTCTTACTGTGAAAGCAACACACATTGCATTAAGGTCTGACCTCTTAGACTGAGTCTCACTGTGAAAGCAACACATTCAATTGCATTAAGGTCTGACCTCTTTTACTGACTGGAGTCTTACTGTGAAAGCAACACACATTGCATTAAGGTCTGACCTCTTTACTGACTGGAGTCTTACTGTGAAAGCAACACACATTGCATTAAGGTCTGACCTCTTTTACTGACTGGAGTCTTACTGTGAAAGCAACACACATTGCATTAAGGTCTGACCTCTTACTGACTGGAGTCTTACTGTGAAAGCAACACACATTGCATTAAGGTCTGACCTCTTTACTGACTGAGTCTTACTGTGAAAGCAACACACATTGCATTAAGGTCTGACCTCTTACTGACTGGAGTCTTACTGTGAAAGCAACACACATTACATTAAGGTCTGACCTCTTTTACTGACTGGAGTCTCACTGTGAAAGCAACACACATTGCATTAAGGTCTGACCTCTTTTACTGACTGGAGTCTTACTGTGAAAGCAACACACATTACATTAAGGTCTGACCTCTTTTACTGACTGGAGTCTCACTGTGAAAGCAACACACATTGCATTAAGGTCTGACCTCTTTTACTGACTGGAGTCTTACTGTGAAAGCAACACACATTACATGAATACCCTTAGAATGATATATGCCCACCTAAATTGAAGTCAGTCAATTCAGGAAGTAAACTGAAATTACAATTCAATAATTAAAAGGAGTCCATCTATTTTTAATGACTTCTTAATAATCTGAAAAGGAGAAGCTGTTTATGTCAGAAGTATTAAACATTTTGGATTTTAAATTCAAATCACTTACTGAATTGACTGCCTTGAGCCCAACCCTGAAGCAACACGTCCCTTTCTTCTACATAGGAAGTAGATTCAACATGACGTCTCTAGTCATACAGACTGACTGGAAAGTCTGTAATACTGGAAATATACTTAACTACTAACTGAATCAGTCCTGATTCACACACTACCAGGGTTTGGGTCAATACGATTTCACATCAGTCAATATGAAAGGAACGGGGAACATTGGAATCAGAATGTCAGTTTACTTCCTGAATGGAATTCATTTAAATGGAATAAACCCTTACACTGCACACTACTGTAGTGTATACTAACTATCCTCCCTCTGTAGGGTACCATCTCTACTGTAGTGTATACTAACTATCCTCCCTCTGTAGGGTACCATCTCTACTGTAGTGTATACTAACTATCCTCCCTCTAGGGTACCATCTCTACAGTAGTGTATACTAACTATCCTCCCTCTGTAGGGCACCATCTCTACAGTAGTGTATACTAACTATCCTCCCTCTGTAGGGCACCATCTCCACTGTAGTGTATAGTAACTATCCACCCTCTGTAGGGCACCATCTCCACTGTAGTGTATAGTAACTATCCACCCTCTGTAGGGCACCATCTCCACTGTAGTGTATAGTAACTATCCACCCTCTCTCAGGCATCCTGTATGGCACCATGACTCTGGAGCTGGCTGGCCAGATCACCATTGCCTGTGAGAAGACGGGATACAGTGCCCAGCTCGAGTTCAAACTCAAGGTAGGAGGAAATAACTTGTTCTTTAGCCTCAATCATTAGGCTTTTAGTCTTTAATGAACAAAAGCTTCAAACTGCATTAAGCCGTTTTAGTCCTATAAACTCTAATGAAGCTGTAGATGGGAGGGAGAGGGGACAACCCTCAACTTGGAGAGCTACAGGACCCACCTGCAGGCTTTTGCTCCAGCCCCAATGGAGCACAACTGATTCTGCTAATTAGCTGCTCAACAGGACCTTCATTATCTGAATCAGGTGTTTTAAAGTGGGGTTGGAACAAAAGCCTGCATACCCAGTACCTATCCAAGAGGAGGGTTGCCTGACCCACCCCTGTGCTGCATCTTGAACTTCAAAATACCAATGTGATGAATCCTCCTTTCTGGAACACTTTATTTTACAGCCTTCTACTTACCAGGTAAAACTTATATAGTACTTGTTTTAGTGGTAGCTTCCTAGAGTAATAGTATAGTTAGATTAGTAGCTATGTACACAGTTGTTTCTTTTAAGATACAAGCATCAATATGTCCCATTTGGTACCAGGTAGTTACCAAGACGGTTGGATTCTCTGAGGTCATTACCAGAAATGATCCATTGGTGCCATGTAACATGGTAACCATGTCTCCACTTTGATGCCATGTAAATACCAGGTAAGAACCAGGTTAAACAGGGCTGTAACATAAAGCGTCACCCTCCCCTCTCTTTTCAGCCGTTCTTGGGTAACAATGACAGTGTAAACCAGGTTTCTGGAAAGATCAAGCTGGGGAAGGAGGTGCTGGCTACGCTGGAGGGACACTGGGTAAGTTCATTATGTCTCCAACAGAAGGAAAACTGACAAACAGTTTGGGACTAGAAATGCTTATTTTTGTTTTCTGTTGCAAACGTTGGTGCCCTAATGAACACGACCCTACGCTTCTCTTTAATAACCTCCTTGGGCTAGGTGGGGTGCTAGTGACCCACCTCGACAATATCCGGTGAAATTGCAGAGCGCGAAATTCAAAATACAAAAATCGTAATATTAAACATTCATGAAAATACAAGTGTCTCACATTGTTTAACATCTTAACTTCTGGTTAATCCAACTGCTTTGTCAGATTTCAAAAAGGCTTTACGGCAAAAGCATACCATGCGATTATCTGAGGACAGCGCCCTGTATACAAAAGCATTTAAAACATTTTCCAAACCAGCAGAGGCGTCACAAAAGTCAGAAATAGAGATAAAATAAATCACTTGCCTTTGAAGATCTTCCTCTGTTTGCAATCCGAAGGGTCCCAATTACACAACAAATGGTCGTTTTGTTCGATAAAGTCCTTTAAATCACAAAAAAGTCAGTTTAGTTGGCGCGTTTGATTCAGTAATCCACCCGTTCCACTCGTTCAACATGCATACAATGGAAACCCAAAAGTTAACAATAAACTTTGTCCAAACAAGTCAAACAACGTTTCAAATCAATCCTCAGGTTCCCTGATATGTAAAGAAACGATAACATTTAAGACTCAATGTAATATGTTCAATACCGGAGATAAATAACGGAGTGCTCAACCTCATCCACGCCCCACAAGACTACAGTCCAAATGAGAGCCACCTTGAAAAACTTCAATTACTAACTCATTTTTCAGAAAACAAACCTGAAACCCTTTCTAAAGACTGTTGACATCTAGTGGAAGCCATAGGAACTGCAATCTGGGAGGAATTCCTTTGAATGTCCCATAGACAATCATTTGAATGGGTGGTGACCTAAAAAAAAAGAAATTCGAATGGATTCTCCTCGGATTTTCACCTGCCATATCAGTTCTGTTATATCACAGACATTATTTTAACAGTCTTTGAAACTTTAGAGTTTTTTTCTATCAAATGCCACCAGCTATGCATATCCTAGCTTCTGGGCCTGAGTAACAGGCAGTTTACTTTGGGCACGTCTGTCATCCGAACTTCCGAATACTGCCCCCTAGCCACATGCATTGAATTAGTTTTTAAAGCTTTCGAAGTATGGAAAGTTATTTTCCACCCCAAAGGTCAAACTGAGACTGTTAGTTTGTCAGGGTGACAGGCTGCGTACACAGTATATCATAATATCTGTTCGTTTGTCATGGTGACAGGCTGCATACACAGTATATCATAATATCTGTTAGTTTGTCAGGGTGACAGGCTGCGTACACAGTATATCATAATATCTGTTCGTTTGTCAGGGTGACAGGCTGCATACACAGTATATCATAATATCTGTTAGTTTGTCATGGTGACAGGCTGCGTACCCAGTATATCATAATATCTGTTAGTTTGTCATGGTGACAGGCTGCGTACACAGTATATCATAATATCTGTTCGTTTGTCAGGGTGACAGGCTGCATACACAGTATATCATAATATCTGTTAGTTTGTCATGGTGACAGGCTGCGTACACAGTATATCATAATATCTGTCAGTTTGTCATGGTGACAGGTTGCGTACACAGTATATCATAATATCTGTTAGTTTGTCATGGTGACAGGCTGCGTACACAGTATATCATAATATCTGTTAGTTTGTCATGGTGACAGGCTGCGTACACAGTGTATTATAATATCTGTTAGTTTGTCATGGTGACAGGCTGCGTACACAGTATATCATAATATCTGTTAGTTTGTCATGGTGACAGGCTGCGTACACAGTATATCATAATATCTGTTAGTTTGTCATGGTGACAGGCTGCATACACAGTATATCATAATATCTGTTATTTTGTCATGGTGACAGGCTGCGTACACAGTATATCATAATATCTGTTGGTTTGTCATGGTGACAGGCTGCGTACACAGTATATCATAATATCTGTTAGTTTGTCATGGTGACAGGCTGCGTACACAGTATATCATAATCAATATATTTTGTTATTTGGGTTTCTGCTGGATCCAGCTGGCTTTTACTGTGTTCTCAAGCTGGGCCTCAGACAGACAGACAGACAGACAGACAGACAGACAGACAGACAGACAGACAGACAGACAGACAGACAGACACAAACGGACTGACAGACGACAGACACAAACGGACTGACAGACACAAACGGACTGACAGACGACAGGCACAAACGGACTGACAGATGACAGGCACAAACGGACTGACAGACGACAGGCACAAACGGACAGACAGACAGACAGACAGACAGACAGACACAAATGGACTGACAGACGACAGGCACAAACGGACTGACAGACAGACAGACAGACAGGCACAAACGGACTGACAGACAGACAGACAGGCACAAACGGACTGACAGACAGACAGGCACAAACGGACTGACAGACAGACAGACAGACAGGCACAAACGGACTGACAGATGACAGGCACAAACGGACAGACAGACAGACAGACAGGCACAAACGGACTGACAGACAGACAGACAGGCACAAACGGACTGACAGACAGACAGGCACAAACGGACTGACAGACAGACAGACAGACAGGCACAAACGGACTGACAGACGACAGGCACAAACGGACTGACAGACGACAGGCACAAACGGACTGACAGACGACAGGCACAAACGGACTGACAGACGACAGGCACAAACGGACTGACAGACGACAGGCACAAACGGACTGACTGACAGCCAGACACAGACTGACAGACAGCCAGACACAGACTGACAGACAGCCAGACACAGACTGACAGACAGCCAGACACAGACTGACAGACAGCCAGACACAGACTGACAGACAGCCAGACACAGACTGACAGACAGCCAGACACAGACTGACAGACAGCCAGACACAGACTGACAGACAGCCAGACACAGACTGACTGACAGCCAGACACAGACTGACTGACTGACAGCCAGACACTGACTGACTGACAGCCAGACACTGACTGACTGACAGCCAGACACTGACTGACTGACAGCCAGACACTGACTGACTGACAGCCAGACACTGACTGACTGACAGCCAGACACAGACTGACAGACAGCCAGACACAGACTGACAGACAGCCAGACACAGACTGACTGACAGCCTGACACTGACTGACTGACAGCCAGACACTGACTGACTGACAGCCAGACACTGACTGACTGACAGCCAGACACTGACTGACTGACAGCCAGACACTGACTGACTGACAGCCAGACACTGACTGACTGACAGCCAGACTGACTGACAGACAGACACAGACTGACTGACAGACAGACAGCCAGACACAGACTGACTGACAGACAGCCAGACACTGACTGACTGACAGCCAGACACTGACTGACTGACAGCCAGACACTGACTGACTGACAGCCAGACACTGACTGACTGACAGCCAGA